>NW_006926760.1:1374-3261 GCF_000298275.1 Orycteropus afer afer | reverse complement strand
TCCCTAACTCATTTTATGAAGCAAGCATAACCTTGATGCCAAAACCAGGCAAAGACATCACTCAAAAGGAAAACTACAGACCAATGTCCCTCATGAATACAGATGCACAATTCTTCAACAAAATCCTAGCCAACAGACAACAACAACATATCCAAAAAATAATTCATTATGACCAAGTGGGGTTCATATCAGGAATGTAACAGAGCAGAAGCTCAAGGTTGAGGGGCTTTCACAAAGCCCCTAGAGCTGGGCATTTTGAACTCACACTTAAAGCATTCAACCTGTAAGAGAATAAACTCCTGTTTGTTCAAACCATGCCATTTGTGGTATATTTTTTTTAGAGAATGGGGTGGTTATGTTTGTGTGATAACTTGGCTGGGCTTGATTGAATGGCTGGGCAGCTGGAGGTAGTTATTCTCCATGATGAGATTGGCAATCAGCTCCATGGTGGGATCTACCACAAGCAGCTGAGTAGCTGCCTGAGTAGCTGGGATGTTGTCTGCTTCCTGTATAAAAGCAGCAGCTTTGGGAATGGTCTCTAGCTTATGGTACCTTGAACACTGCATGTAGCTGAGTTGTTGCTCAGCAGCCTGCTATGCCCTGCTGACCTTGGGATTTAAAACTGACTTAAATTAATGGCCTGCCATGTGGTTTGGTAACATCAGGATTGTGTCTTTGTACTTGTCAACCTTGGGTCTTCTCAGCCTCAGCAGTCAGCAGCTGTCTGAGTGAAGAAATGCGTCTAGCTCCAGTGGACCGGGAGCAGGAGGCAGAACTGAAAACCAAGGCTGAGGGGCTTTCACCCAGCCCTAGAGCCTGGCACTTTGAACTTGGACTTAAAGCCTCCAAATTTTGAGAGAATAAACTCCTGTTTGTTAAGGCCATTCCATTTGTGGTATAATCCTGTCAGAGCAGCACCAGGTAATCAGAACAGAGCAGCACTAGGTAACCAAACTGTTAATTAATTCAATATAAATTATTTGTAAGAAGGCAAAGGAAGTATATAGAATATGTTAACATATTAGCATAGTACAAGTTTTGTACCTGAATTCAAGGTTATACAACGTTTGTATATGCAGTCATTGTCTCTTCCATATAGCAAACTACTCTGATGATATTATGGTTGATGGGATTGTGGATAAGGTTTGAGTAAGGAGTCACATAGATTAGAAGATGTTGTATGGGAAAGGCACATGACCACAGCTATCTATAGCTGTTTAACTTTCTTGTGGTTGTTTTTTTTCTGCTGGATTTTCTGAGCAGAGTACATTTGGGATCAAAAAGAGTCTATACTTGGTTATCAATGGGTAGGTGATTTCAAAATGACCCAGCTGGGACCTCAGAACTGACATGACTGAAACATACAATTTGGCCATTTTCATATCTTTCTATCTAAAAGCTGCACACTTGTTCGACCCTTCATAGTTTACATTTATTTTCTCTTTGGCATGTCTAAACAATTATCGAGTTATTTATTATTTATATGTCCTGCAACTTATGTATTCTCTCACAATATCCTTGATCATTCATTATTTGTGCTTTTAACACATCCTAGGAGTTTGGTGTTTTATAAGCTACCAGTTTACTTACTATATACACATAACATTCTATATGAATTCCATCTTTTCCTCTTGTTTTCCTTTCTTTCAACAGAATTCATTATTTCAAAACTATGAACTTACATTATAACTCCAATAATTGCTCCAATAACTCCAATGTTGTTGTTGTTGTTGTTATGTGCCGTCGAGTCGGCCCCGACTCATAGCGACCCCTCCTTGGGTTTCCGAGGCAGCATCACTACGGAAGTAGGATTGCCCAACTTTCCTTCCGAGGAGTGGCTGGTGGGTTTGAACCACCAGCCTTCTGGTTAGCAGGCAAGTGTCTTAG
>NW_006926760.1:0-922 GCF_000298275.1 Orycteropus afer afer | reverse complement strand
TGTGGGTTCAATTCCAGACCTGAAGGGCAGCTAGGGGCCATAGTCTCAGTGGTTCCACCAAGCTCCATTGGACCAGGAAACCTAGTCCCCACCTTTTTGTCCTCCAAATGATTTTGAGTTTTGTTCCACATTATTCTTCCTCTCTGTCAAGGATCTCCTACATAGATCCCCTTCCAAGTGGATGACAGTGGTAACTGGGCACCATCTAGTTCTTCTGGTCTCGTAGTCATATAGGCTGAAGATCGGATGGTGTACCAGTCACTAGGACTAATTGTTTCCATGAATTTTGATTTTCTTCATTCTTCTTTGCTCTGGACAAGGAGAGACCCAACATTGCCTCTAGATGGCAGCTCGCTAGCTTTTAAGGTCCCAGTCGCTGCTCGTCAAAGTAGGAGGTGGAAAAATGTTTTGTATAGTATGTTATGCCAATTGAGCTTGATGTCCCCTGTGACTATGGTCCCAAGCCCATAGGTTCAACTACTCGGTCTCTCTGGTAGCTGGCTGTGACCAAGCAGTGACCACAACCTTGCCCCTTGTCAGCTCTACTATACACCTGGGAATTCTGATCACTCACTTAAACTTATAGGACCATTGTCTGCCAACCCTATATATGTTCTTGGATACACTCCACATTTCACAGACATACCTAATTGTACAGCCTGTCTACCCATCTATCCACCCATATACCCATGTTTGCCTTCACTGACAACACAGTACTATATGTGCAAAAGGGTTCATATTTGTTCTCTGTACCTCCCATGTACCTCTCTATGTCTTTCTCATCCTCAATGCTGTCATATTGGACACACAGTTTTGGTACATTGCCCTTCTCTTCAACCAAATCAATACTTATCTCTATCTATCTAACAGCGTTCCCTTCCCTCCCCTCTCACCCTGGTAACCAACAAAGAAAATTTCCTTC
>NW_006926759.1:7578-8479 GCF_000298275.1 Orycteropus afer afer | reverse complement strand
GAAATGCTGTATGGAAAGTGAATTTGCTCTGTAAATCTTCACCCAAATCACAATAAAAATAAAATAAAATAAAGAAATACAGAAGATTACTACAAATATTCAGAAATAGATAACATATTGAATAGGCAAAGGGGTAGAATTGAATCAATGGATGACAAAATTAGTGAGATTCAAGGCAAACTTCTTTGGATGGGGTATAATTAGAAAAAATATCAAAACAAAATGAAGAAAGCCTAAAGCTCATGTGGCATACCATCAAAAGTAATAACCTACATGTAATTGGAATTCCAGAACAGGAACTGGCATATAAAACCACAGAGAAAATGGTCCAAGGTTTGCTGGAAAAGAATTTTCCTGGTATGATGAAAGAGGAAAATATATCCATTCAATAAGTCCAAGAAACCCCAAACAGGATATACCCCAAAGGAAAATGATCAAGACATATCATCATCAAACTCCCCAAAACCAAAGACAAAGAAAGAATCCTGAAAGCAGCACAGGAGAAACTAAAATTACCTATGAGGGGCAACCAATAAGACTAAGCTTGGATATCTCCACAGAAACAAGGCAAGTGAGAAGACAGTGGGATGGTTTATACAAAATCCTGAAAGAAAATAATTTCTAACCAAGAATTATATACCCAGCAAAACTGCCCCTCAAATACGGTGGTGAAATTACGACATTTTCAGGGAAGCAAAAATTAAGGGAATTTGTTAAAACCAGACTAACCTTACAAGAGATGCTAAAGGGAATCCTTTGGAAAGAGAACCAACAACAGCAAATAACAACTGGACATTTGCACACATGATGACATAAACCAGAAACCAACCCAGTTATAGAAGTATCCAAAGTAAATAAGCTTACAAGATTATAAACATGGAACCAGAGACATCAATTGACA
>NW_006926759.1:5503-5983 GCF_000298275.1 Orycteropus afer afer | reverse complement strand
GGATTTGAACTGTCAGCCTTCTGGTCAGCAGTCAAATGCCTTAGGCACTACGCCACCAGATAGTCTCCAACAACATATCAAAATAGTCTCCAATAGTTTCCAACAACATATCAAAATAATAATACATTACGACAAAGTGGGGTTCATAGCAGGTATGCAAAGATGGTTCAACATTAGAAAAACAATCATTGATTGCAGAAATAAAACAAAGGAAAAGAACCAAGTGATCATATCAATCCATGCAGAAAAGATATTTGATAAAATCCAATACCTTTTCCTGATCAAAATTCTCAGCAAAATTGAAATAGAAGGGGAACTCCTCAACATAATAAATGTCATATATGCAAAACCAACAGCCAACATTATTCACAATGGAGAGAAACTGAAACTGTTCCCCTTGCGAACGGGAACCAGACAAGGATATCCTCTATCACCACTTCTATTCAACATTGTATTGGAAGTCCTAGCCAGGGCAATAAG
>NW_006926759.1:2744-3970 GCF_000298275.1 Orycteropus afer afer | reverse complement strand
CACTAATTTTATATGGAAAGGAAAGAGACCTTGGATAAGCAAAGCACTATTGAAGAAGAACAAAGTAGGAGATCTCACACTCCTGGATCTCAAAACCTACTATACAGCCACAGTAGTCAAAACTGCCTGGTATTGGTTTAATGACAGACACATAGACAAATGGAATAGAATTGATAACCCAGAAATAGATCCATCGACCTATGTTCAGCCAAATTTTGACAAAGGACTGAAATCCATTAAATGGGGAAGAGATGGTCTTTTTAACGCATGCTGCTGGCAAAACTGGATATCCTCTTGCAGAAAAATGAAACAAGACCCTTTCCTCACACCATACACAAAAACTAACTCCAGATGGATCATAGACTTAAATGTGAACCTCAAATCTATATAGTTCCTCAAGGAAAGGTAGGTGCAAGTATAAGGGCCCTAATTTATGGCATAAATAGATTGTCCAGCATAACCCAAAATGCACAAACAACTGAAGATAAACTAAATGAATGGGACTTTCTAAAAATTAAATTTTTATGTGCTTACAAAGACTTCTCCAAAAGAGTTAAAAGAGAAGCTACAGATTTGGAGAAAAAAAAATATGGCAATGACATATCTGACAAGGGATTTATCTCTAAAACTTATAGAAAACTCCAACACATCAACAACAAAAAAGATTAACAATCCAATTTTTTAAAATGGGCAGAAGACATGAATAGACACTTCTCCAAAGAGGTATTAAGGCAGGCAGCAAATACATGAAGAAATGCTCAAGATCATTAGCCATCAGAAAGATGCAAATTCAAATGACAATGAGATACCATCTCACCCTAGCACTAATGACAAAGTTGAACAAGACAGAAAATAACAAATGCTGGTGAGGATGTGGAGAGTTTGGGACTCTCATACACTGCTGGAGGGACTGTAAAATGATACAGCCACTGTGGAAAACAGTATGGTGATTCCTTAAAAATCTGGAATTATTAGTTATATATCCTAAGGAAGTGAGAGGACAAGAACAGACGTATGCACACCCCTGTTCATCGCAGCACTATTTACAATAGCAAAAAGATGGAAACAAGCTAAATGCCCATCAACAGAAGAATGGATAGTTTGGTTAAACTATGGTACATACACACAGTGGAACACTATACAACACTGAAGAATAAAGTAGAATCTTCAAAACACCGCATAACATGGAGGAACTTGGAAGACATTGTGCTGAGTGAAATAAGTCA
>NW_006926759.1:0-1505 GCF_000298275.1 Orycteropus afer afer | reverse complement strand
GCATTGTCCTGGGTTGAGTGTTCTGCATGCAAGTCTTACTACTGTTGGATTGAGAGCTAGTCCTTGGGAGTGAGTCTTATCCCAGGCCTGAAGTGTATTCCAGGGCCATAGTACTGGGGGTCCCACCAGACTCCATCCAACCAGTAATTCTGGATGTTATTGTGAGGAAGAATATTCTTTGATGGTTACCAGAACTATTAACCTAAAGGTCGGTGGTTCAAACACACCAGCTTCTCCATAGAAGAATGATGAGGCAGTCTGCTTCTGTAAATATTTATAGCCTTGGTAACTCAATAGAGGTTGCTGTGAGTCAGAATATACTTGATGGTAGTCAGTTTGTGAGGGAAAATCATGAACTATATAACAAACCAAATGAAATACACTGCTATTGAGTCAGACCCGACTCACAGCGACCCCTCCTTGGGTTTCCAAGGCAATATCACTATGGAAGTAGATTGCCCAACCTTCCTTCAGAGGAGTGGCTGGTGGGTTTGAACCGCCAGCCTTCAGGTTAGCAGTCAAATGCCTTAGGCACTATGCCACCATGCTCCCAAACTATATAATAAACAAGCATCAATTTGAGAGAAAGGAAAGGTAATATACAATAAGGGAGAGATCAGCACAATATCACTAAGGCTAGGAAGACATAAGAGGTGCAAAATAGTTATAGATAACAAAGTTAAATAGTATTACATAACAATCCTACAATACAAGTAATAAATAATAATCTATGAGTGGTTACATATGCAAACACACATGCTGAACAGGTGTGAGCAGACAAACAGAACTACACACACCACCATACATATATTTGGCAGAGTACATTTCTACACACATTGTTTTATATGCTATAATATATCCATGTATATAATGGAGCAAACAACAGGAAAAATTATGAAATTTTAACCAAAAACCTTGTGTGATTGAGTCAGTGGACTTGGGGCTTAGGATCATAGTCTCAGTGGCCAACTATGTCAATTTGCATCATGCAGTTCACAAACATAATGTTCTATACCCTACTGTAGTGAGTAACATCTGGGTCTTAAAAACTAGTGAGCAGCCACCTAAATGCAACCATTAGTCTCTCCCCATGTGGAGGAAAGAAAAGTGAAGAAAATCAAAGACTCAAGGAAATGATTAATCCAAAGAACTAATGGATCACATGAACCATAATCTCCATTACCCTGAGACCAGAAGAACCAGATGGTGCCTGGCTATCATTGCTGACTGTTCTGATGGGGACCGCAGAAGGTCCTGGATAGAATGGGAGAAAATACAGAAGAAACATTAAAATCCTGAAAAGGACTAGACTTATTAGTCTGACGTTGTTGTTGTTGTTAGGTGCTGTTGAGTCTGCTCTGATTCATAGTGACCCAATGTACAACAGAATGAAATATTGCCTGCTCCTGCCAGCCTCACAATCCCTGCTACACCTGAGCCCATCATTGCAGCCACTGCAATCCAACTCATAGAGGGCTTTCCCCTTTTTCGTTGACTCTCCACTT
>NW_006926758.1:7841-9204 GCF_000298275.1 Orycteropus afer afer | reverse complement strand
TCATCCTGACCCTCAGAAAACAACAGAGGGGCCTGGGGGGCAGAAGGCAGACACACCACCGCAGAGGCAGCGTGTGCCCCGAACAGCGAGCGAGGCAGCACTGCAGGGCTGTAGGCACGAGCAGGAGGAGCCCTGCAGCGATGGTGTGGGGGAGTCCCTTCCCCGTCTCCATATCCCAGACACCGCCCCCCACGCCTTACGTCGCCATTACCAGCATTACTGTTGTCACGAGTATTACCAGATCGCCTTACGGAGCCCCTGGGTGGGGCAAACGGTTCCTGCGCTCGGCTGTGAACTGGAAGGTTGGGGGTTGGAGTCCAGCCAGAGGTATCTCAGAAGAGAGGCTGGCGATCCACTTCCAGACAATCAGCCACTGGAACCCCTACGGAGCACGGTTCCACTCGGACACGGATGGGGGCACCGTGAACAGGACCTGACTCACAGCAGCAGGGTTTACTGGCGTTTGTACTGAGAACAGGGCCGTCCCTCAGCTGCAACCACAGCACATTCTCACGGTCCTAGGAGACATCTGAGCTCACTTCCTTCATGAGGTGAAACTTTGTTCCTGGGCCAAGTACAACCTTGGCTTTCCCACTGTAGCGCCTGCCTGGGTGACCAGCAAGTGCAGCCGGGGGTCAGGAGCTCAGGCTGTCAGCCTAGTCCTACCCTGTGCAGACAGAAGCCCCGGGCAGGATACCTGACTCCGGGTTCCCATTTCCTTGCTGAGATGGCAATGTGACAACCCCTTGCCCAGATCAATCATGGCAGGAGAGTTACAGCAATGGAAACTGAGTGTGGCTAACCAGAGGGAAAAAGGGACCCGAGGGCAGGGCTCCGCAGTGGACAGGAGACAGGGAGCCTGGAGGACATGCTGGGAGAGGATCCTTGGCCACTCTAGCGGGGCCCTGCAGCTGTGGAATGAGTGAGCGGCAACTGTTTCCAGTCTTGCTGTCACCCTGCTCCCTGTTCCAGTCCCAGGAAGGGAGAGTCTGGCTGGCCCAGCTGGGCTCACATCACCACCTCTCGGCCAGGGAGGTTCTGCCAGACTGTCTCCAAAGGGGAACAGGGAACACTTGAGAGAAACTGGGGTGCTGCTACTCAGCGGAAGGGGAATGGACAACAGGCGGCCCAAACCCAACATGTTCACACAGCCACCCTCTGGCTGCTGTGGGGACGGAACGAGCTCAGCCATGAAGCGTGACATGGCCGACGGGCTGGGGGGCTGCACCCAGAGTGAGGGGTGCTGAGCATCATCACCGTCTCCACTTCCACCCCCCAGGCCGCCGCCAGCTGGCCTGATTTATGGGTGCACTGGGCTGGCCTCAGTGGCAGGTACAGACTCAGCACATGTACTTGCACCACT
>NW_006926758.1:4274-6956 GCF_000298275.1 Orycteropus afer afer | reverse complement strand
GAAGGAAGGTTGGGCAATCCTACTTCCGTAGTGATACTGCCTCGGAAACCCAAGGAGGGGTCGCTATGAGTCAGGGCCGACTCGACGGCACATAACAACAACACCACCACCCAAACATGGCGCCCACCATGCGTCGGAGGTCCTCCGTCGGTGGGGACGGGCTGCATGGCACTGCCGCGGCCTGGTAGCACCGCAGCTCTCGCTCCACAGGGTAGACGCGTTGCTCCATGAACTGCTTCAGCCGGTGGCACAGCTCCCTGACTGGCCGGGACAGGCCCTCAGGAGAGATGACCAGAGCACCCTTTGAGGCACAGGTGCGGGAAGGTTCTGGAAAGGAGGGATAGCTCCCCGTGCCTGGGACGCTCAGCTCCTGTGGGCGGGCCTGTGTGTGGAAGGACCTGGGTGATGGCTTTGTGGTTGGCATCTTTTTGAAAAGCCGGAACCCTTCTTTGACAGCAAAATCCCAGGCAAGGTTAGACGTCCATTCCGTCAGCTTCCCACTTTGTTCAGCAGCTGTTGAGCTTGCTTGCCCTGAGCAGAATCAAAGAAAAACCGTCTCACTGTCCTGCTCACGTTGGTTACTGCAGCAGCAGCTTGGCCACTTGCCGAGCCCTTGCCGTGTGCCAGTGCTGTGCGCTGTGCCAAATGTCTACACGTATTATGCTGTTACTGTCGTTGCTGGGGGTTGTTGACTCTGACTCATAGGGCCCCCATAAGACAGCGTAGAACTGTCCCATAGGGTTTTCTAAGCTGTACTCATTTTTCCTCCTGCAGAACTGTTGGGTGGGTTTGAACTGCCAAGCTTTTGGTTAGTAGCCAAGGGCTTAACTGTTGTATCCCCAGGGGTATATTGTCTATATAGTCTCCTTCCAATGATCTCTTTTGCAGCCAGCAATCCTGGATTAAGGAGCTCTGGTGGGATGGTAGAGAAGGCATTTGGCTGCTAACCAGGTCAGTGGTTCAAACCACCAGTCACTCTGCAGAAGGAAGGTGGGCCAATCTAGTGCCATAAAGACATACAGCCTCAGAAACCCAATGGGGGTTGCTATGAGTTGGAATCAACTCAGTGGCAGCGAGTTCAGTTTCCTCATCTCCCGGATCATGGTTAACACTTCCATGTCCTGAAGAGACTGTCTTCCTTATCCCCTTCGTATCAATATGTGGATCCTCACCAAGGCCAATTTTTCCTCCAGCACTTGCCAGGGTCAACTGGTAGCTCTCAAAAAAGAGCCATTTTCATGCAGCTTTGGTATTAAAGACTTTTACACCATTGTCTACAGGTTAGGAACCAAATTCTTTTGGAACCTTACAGAAAATGCAGCCCACCAGACCTCAACAGGTTTTTACTGAGCGTCTTCTGGGTGATGGGTATGCACTAAGGCCCTGGGGGATCAGCTGGGAACCAGATAGCCCGCTGGGTCACAGAGGCAGAGTGAGGGCCGATGAGTGTGACTGGGCGGTGACATGTTCCCTTTGTGACTGGGACTGTAAAGGGAAGAACAGAACAGTTGCTGCGGTGTTGACCCTGACTGACTCCTGGCAACCCGTGTGTGTGTGTGTGTGTGTGTGTGTGTGTGAGCTGAACTGTGCCCCACAGGAGGTTCCGGCTGATCTTTGGGTAGAGGATTGCCAGGCCTTACCTCCTGAGGCACTATGTGGATTCACCTCCAGCCTTTTGGTTTACAGTCAGGCACCTAACCACTGCACCACCAGGGCTCTTTCAAAGGGAAGAAAGCTCCTCTTAAACTCATGGCTATTGACAGTGAGTGTCTTTTCTCTAACAGACAGTATGAAGCAAAGCATATTCTTAATTGTCTTCTATCTAATTGGATCTCACTCTCTTCGTCTCTTGGGAAGCCCTGTCTGCGTCTGGGTTCATTTCAAACTGTCCCTTGCAGCATATTGTCCCACATGCGGTCCCCAGCAGAAAGGAGCCCGTCACTGGCACCCACCTCAGTGCCAGCCAAAGCTCTTCTTCCTTTCAGTGTCAGCAGCCAGCTACACGAAGCGCAAGCTCTGTACCCACTTATTCAAAACAGAAAGTGAAAGCGGGGTGGTGCCTGGGCCTCAAGTCGATACTCCCTCCACAGGGAGAAAGAGGCCTCCTCTAGGCCCCACTTCTCCCGGCAGCACCAAGTGTCTCAATGTTCAAACAGAACAATGACTTTGAGAAAACGGGTGGAAATGATCTTTCTGCTCACGTAGCTGGTGGTTTTCTTCTCCTTAGATGTTTTTATACTATTGTCTTGAAAATCGGATTTGGCCTTTTTCTGTGCAAAAACTAAGCCATTTCCTCAGTGTGTCTGGCTGGCTTCCCGGCTAGAAGCAGGGGATGAAAGGCCTGGGGAGAGAGCTCGTCTCCCTCCGTGTGTGTGTGTGTGTGTGCGTGTGTGCGCGCGCACGCGTGTGTGTGTGTGGTGAGCGGGTGGGGTTGCCTCCAAGCCAAGAGGAGCGTGACGCCAAGCCAGCGCGCCCCAACAGGCACGTTTATCATGGGGTTTGTAGTTTTAGGGATTCTAAAAGGCATCGTTCTTTAAGGAATAAATTATATTAGACTGGAAAGAAGTTATTTTGCAATTAAAAGTGAAGTATTTGTTAGAACAGGAAATAACAGTATCAAGATTACTTTTGAGGTGGCTGTGTTGGGAGCTCTGGTGGTGTAGTGCCTAAGGCATTTGACTG
>NW_006926758.1:0-539 GCF_000298275.1 Orycteropus afer afer | reverse complement strand
GGGTCCACACACCCCTTTATTCAGCTCCCTCATGTGGCCACCTTATGTGGTCCTCCTGCTTCCTGCCAGGACATGACTTACTTTTTAAAAATTATCAAACATGCACAAAATATCAGAGAATAGGCCTATCTCCCCAAATGAGCAGATGTTAACACTTTGTCAACTTTGCTGCAGATTTTTTTAAAAAGAGAAACGTTACCGATTTAGCTAATGGCCTCCATTCCTTTCTTCTCCATCTTTGCCCAAGATAACTGCTGTTCTCAAGTTGGAACATATCAATTCCAGAGATTTTAATGCTTTTTCCTACCTATGCATTTGACTGCTGACCAGAAGGTTGGCAGTTCAAACCCACCAGCTGCTCCGCAGCAGGAAGATGAGGCAATCGACTTCCATGAAGATGCACTGCCTTGGAAACCCAATGAGAGCTGCTGTGAGTCAGAATCCACTCAAGGGCAGTGGGTTTTGTTTTGTTTTTTTTTTGGTTTAGGCACAAACGTATAAACCCTTGAGTGTTTTTTTGATTATTTTACAATTTACAT
>NW_006926757.1:7241-8439 GCF_000298275.1 Orycteropus afer afer | reverse complement strand
AGGTGAGAAGACAATAGGATGATATATATAAAACCCTGAAAGAAAAAAAAAATTCCAACAAAGAATATATACTGAATAAAGCTGTCTCTCTAATATGAAGGTGAAGTTAGAAGAATTCCAGATAAGTAGAAATTAAGGGAATTTGTTAAAACAGAGCAACCTTACAAGGGATGCTAAAGGGAGTCCTTTGGACAGAGAACCAATAACAGCAAACAACCGAGAATTGCCACACATGATGACATAACCCAGAAACCAACCCAGTTATAGAAATATCCGTAGTAAATAAGCCTAGAAGATTTTAAACAGGGAACCAGAGACATCAATTGATAAATGAGGACAACTAAAAACCAAAAAGAGGCAAAATAAATCGTGTAGTTACAGAACTTCTAAATGGTAGGGAAGTCCAAACAACTACAAGATAGAACAGACAGTTCTAATTATGGGAAAAAAGTTATAAATCACAGGGTAACCTGAAAGAAAACTGATAAACCTTCACATCAAAATGAAAAAGAGAACCAGCAAAAATATTTAGCAAATACTAAATACTAAAACAATAGCAAGAAAGGAAGTGATAACAGGACTCAAACAAAATGAGCTCAGAACAGAAAATTACATGGAGCAAAGAAATCAACACCACCACAAAAAACTCACATAACACAATGACAGCAACAAATTCGTACTTGTTGATAATCACGCTGAATGGCAATGGGATTAAATGCACCATTCCAGAGATGGAGAGTTGCAGATTGGATAAGAAAACATAACCCATCAATGTTATGCCTACAAGAGACACAATTTAGAGACAATGACAAAAATAGACTAAAAATCAAAGGTTGGAAAAAGATGTATCAAACAAATGGCAACCATAAAAGATCAGGAGTGGTGGTAATAATTTCTGATAAAATTGAGTTTAAGACCAAAACCATCATAGAAGACAAGGAAGGACATTATATAATAACTAAAGAATGAATTGAACAAGAGGCTATAACAATAATAAATATCTCTGCACCCAGTGAAAGAGCCCCCAAATCAATAAACCAGACTCTAACAGAATTAAGGACAAATATAGTACTAGTTTATTATTGTAAAAAATAAAGATTTTTTTCCTTCCATATGGAAAGAAACTTTCTTTGTTTCTTTGTTGGTTACCAGGGGTGGGAGTGGAGGGAAGGGAATATTGCAAAAAAAAAAAAAAAAA
>NW_006926757.1:5206-5915 GCF_000298275.1 Orycteropus afer afer | reverse complement strand
GATTTTAAACCGTGCAGTATCCCCTTGTTCAAATGACAGTCTCTTGTTCTATGTACATTTTCCTCATGAGCACAATTAAGTGTTCTGGAATTCCCATTTTTCTCAAAGTTATCCACAATTTGTTATGATCTGCACAGTCAATGTCTTTGAATTGTCAATAAACCACAAGTAGATATTTTTCTGGTACGCTTTGCTTTCAGCTAAGAGTCATCTGACATCAGCAATGATATCTCTCATTCCACATCCTCTTATGAATCCAGCTTGCATTTCTGGAAGTTCCCTGTTAATATACTGCTGCAAACATTTTTCAATTATATTCAGCAAAATGTTTCTTGTGTGTGATAATAATGATATTGTTTGATCATTTCCACATTCTGTTGGATTGCCTTTCTGTGGAATGGGCATAAATATGGACCTCTTTCAGTCAATTGGCCAGGTAGCTGTCTCCCATATTTCTTGGCATAAAGGACTATTTCCATGGCCTGGATCCACTTGTTGAAACATCTCAATGGGTGTTTTTGCAATTCCTGGAGACTTATTTTTTGTAAATTCCTTCAGTGCAACTTGGACTTCTTCCTTCAATACCATTGATTCTTTTCTTTCTTTCTTTTTATAATTGTGGTTGAGTCCAAATTTGCAAAGCAGAATTTTACATTCAATTGTTCATGTACATTTGGTTTCACTCTATGATTACCATCCCCAAACTTAA
>NW_006926757.1:2758-3626 GCF_000298275.1 Orycteropus afer afer | reverse complement strand
ATGGGGTGAGGTATGGATATTGTTTCATTTTTCTACCAGTAGATATCAAATTTTGCCAACACCATTTGTTAAAGAGGCTATCTCTTCCCCATTTAATGAATTTTGGATCTTTGTCAAAGATCAGGTGTCCATAGATGTTTGGGTCTATTTCTGGGTTTTTGATTCTATTCCATTGGTCTATCTGTCTATCATTGTGCCACTTTCACACTACTTTAACTTCTGTGGCTGCAAAGTAGGTTTTGAGATCCGAAAGTGTGAGACCTCCCACTTTGTTTTTTTCTTCAGTAGTGCTCTCTTTCTCTGAGCTTTCTTTCCTTTCCATATGAAGTTAGTAATGTTGTTTTCCATATTCTTTAAAAAATATTGATGGTATATGGATCATGATTGCATTAAATGTGTAGATTGCTTTGGGTAGTATTGACATTTTTACAATATTCAGGCTTCCTATTCATGAACAAGGTGGGTTCCTCCATTTATGTATATCCCTCATAGTTTCTTGTAGTAGTGGTTTATAGTTTTCTTTCTATGGGTCTTTTGTATCTCTGGTAAAAATTATTCCTAGATAGTTTATCTTTTTCATAGCTATTGTAAGTGGTATTGTTTTCCTTATTTCTTTTTCAGAGGTCTCTGTTGATATAGACAAATGCAACAAATTTTTGTGTGCTGACCTTGTATCCTGCCACTTTGCTGAACCATTCTATTAGTTCCAATAGTTGTTTTGCTGAGTCTTTTGGGTTTTCTATGTATAGGGTCATGCCATCCACAAATAGAGATAGCTTTACTTCCTCTTTGACATTTTGGATGCCTTTTATTTATTTTTCTTGCCTTATTGTCCTGGCTAGGACTCCCAGTACAATGTTGAATAGAA
>NW_006926757.1:0-609 GCF_000298275.1 Orycteropus afer afer | reverse complement strand
TCTGTTACCCAGTAGTTTTTGAGCAGTGTATTATTCAACTTCCATGTTTGATATTTTTTCCTTGATCTTCCTATTATTGATTTCTAACTTTATAATATTGTGGTCCAAGAAAATGCTTTGTAGTATTTCAATGTTTTTTTAATTTATTGAGACTTGTTTTATGTCCTAACATATAGTCTATTCTGGAGAATGATCCATATGCTCTGGAGAAGAATGTGAATTGTGCTTTTGTTTATGAGGTTGAGTTGGTTGATTGTGTTGTTGAGTTCTTTTATATCTCTTTTTTTCTTTTTTCCTAGTTGTACTATCCCTCCTTGAAAGTGGTGTGTTAACATCTCTTACTGTAATTGTAGAGTTGTCTATTTTTCCTTTCCATTCAGTTAATATTTGCTTTATATATTTTACAGTACTTTCATTGGGTCCACAGATGTTTATTATGGTAATGTCTTGGACAAGTGACCCTTTAAGCAGCTATGATGGTGTAGTGCCTTCTGACTGCTAACCAGCAGGCTAGCTGTTCAAACTCACTAGCCACTCCTTAGAAGGAAGGTTGGGCAATTTATTTCCATAGTGATACAACCTTGGAAACCCAAGGAAGGGTGACTATGA
>NW_006926756.1:2528-8134 GCF_000298275.1 Orycteropus afer afer | reverse complement strand
GTGAACTGCTGTATGAAAAATGAATTTACTCTGTAAATCTTCACCCAAATCCTAATAATAAAAAATAAATAAATAAATAAAATCATCTACAAGCCAGGAGCAACGGGGCTACCTATCAGAAATGGGAGAGATAAGAAAAGGATCTTCCCATAGACCTTTGGAAAGAATGCGGCCTTGCCAATACCTGCCCACAGGGCCACAACAAGTAAAATCTGACTCAACGGCAATGAGTTTGGTTTTTGGTTCAGTAGCCATGTTAGAAAGAAAAAAGAAACAGGTGAAGTTAATTTAAATACATCTTATTTAATTCATTATATCTAAAATATCATTTCAATGTGTAAACAATATACAAAAAAATTTTAACAAGATATTTTACATTTTTTTTTGGTACTAAATCTTTGAAATCCAGTGTGTCTTTTATCTTACGGTATCCTGCAATTCACACAACAAGCACTCACTATCCACATTTAGGTAGCACAACCATAATGGCCAGTGTAGCTCTACACAATAAATCATTTAAGGAAGCATCTAGATGATAGGATGTACATAGTAATGTCAGGTACTACTGTAAGATTCTAGTATAAAATTTTTGGACTAACATCTAGAGACTAAATTTAGGAATACTTAAAAGTACTAGCTAAAAAGAAATGAGTAAAAGCTCTAGCTAATAAAAATTTTTAGAGATCTGTTTTAAGAAATGAAAATTAGTTGTTACAGGCATACCTCAGAGATACTTCACGTTTGGTTCCACACCACTGCAACAAAACGAGTATGACAATAAAGCAAGTCCATGAATTTTTTTACTTCCCAGCTCATATAAAAGTTCCATCTACATTGTACCACAGCCTGTTAAGTGTGCAACAAAATTATGTAGAAGTTTGAAATATTGTGAGAATTACCAAAAAAGAGACACAGAGATACAAAGTGAGAACATACTATTGGGAAAATGGTGCCAACAGACTTGCTCAACACAAGGTTGCCAAAAACCTTCAATTTGTTAAAAAAAAAAAAATCATTATCTGTCAAGCGCAATAAAAAAGCAAAGCAAAATAAAACAAGGTAAGGCAAATGGGTGTTTATTGACTACTTTAAACTTTAAACATTTTATCTTTTAAGGGAAAGATTCTTTCCATATTCTATTGATCTCCTCCAAAGGCCAAAGGAGGTATGTGCATGCTTACCATGATTTAACTTAATCCACCAATAGTGCCTAAGGCATCTGACTGCTAACCAGAAGGCTGGCAGTTCAAACCCACCAGCCACTCCTCAGAAGGCATACTGAGCAATCTACGACCGTAGCAATACTGCCTTGGAAACCCAAGGAGGAGTTGCTATGAGTAACGGCAGTGAGTTTACTAATAATGATAATGCGTACCATTATTTTACTATGTTTAAAAGAAGAAAAAAAAAAAGCTACTAATTAAATCAGGGTATTCTCCAAACCAAAAAAACTCACTGCCGTCGAGTATCAATCCTGACTCATAGTGACCCCTCCTTGGGTTTCCAAGGCAGTATCACTAAGGAAGATTGCCCAATCTTCCTTCCGAGGAGTGGCAGATGGGTTTGAACTGCCAGCCTTCTGGTCAGTAGTCAAATGCCTTAGGCACTATGCCACCAGAGCTCCCACTACACCACCAGAACTGCCCATGGTATGCTATCAATTGCAAAATCTGTTCCAATTTCAGAACATTAAAAAGCAGAAAATACGCAACTTAGAATTAATGAAATAAGATGACATAAAGCATGTATGTGTAAAAGCTTTTAAATATAGAATCATCTACCATAAATTGAAACATGCAAAATTTCTGGACAACTCAAAAGGAATTAAGAATCTCTTCAATGTTTCGAATTTAAAAACATATAGTATCACATATTAATAGAACCAATTGTAGGAGCTATGGTATCACTAATTGGATCTCCATTTACAAATATGTAAAAAAATGTAAAAAAAAAAAAATCCATCAGTCCTACTCAAAGGTATATCTTCCAATATAGGCAGGCAGTTTTCCTTTCTCATGAAAAATAGCAGACACAGTAATACATGATCTTAATGTGAAACAACTAACTACTACTCTTTTGACTCTTTTGAAATCCACATCTACTTCTTCTTGTAAACTAAGTGATCTCTCAGAAACCATTTAAGATTCTCCACTACTAATTTCATGTTCACTAAGACAAGGAGCACTAGTGGTGCAAAAGTTAAAGACTTGGCTGCTGATCAAAAGGTTGGCAGTTCAAACTCACCAAAGTGCTTCACAAGAGAAGACATAGCAATAGATTACAGCCTAGAAAAACTCTATGGTGGCAGTTCAACTCAACTTCAAGACACCTAACTCCATGACCATACATACCTGCAGAGATACAGGATCATTTTATACACACCTCAATCTCAGAAAAAAGACTAAATACACAAAATTAACATACATGAACAGAAAAAACAGGTTCCCATAAGATGGCAGAATAGGCAGAAAGACTGCACAGACCCTCTTCAACAAAGAAAAGGGGAACCAAGTAACACAGACTCTGAAGATAATCCTGGACCCCTGAGCCTTGAAGGGAAGGATATAAAAGTGGACTAAACTCCAACTAGCAAAGAATTTGTATGACAATACCCAAAAAGGAGACAAACGGAGCTACGGTCTGGCAACCATCCTGAGTGATCCTGATTGCACAGACAGCTTGGAGATTGCCGAGTGGTGGTAGGACCTAAAAATTAACCTAAAACTCAGCCCTGCTAGCCACGGACTGCACGGAGGAATGCTCTGGTGACTGGGGAATAAAAGACAAAACAGCAGTGAAGAGGAAGGCGGGCTCAGCTGTGGACTTCTGCCTATCTGGAGCGCACAGCCATTTTGAACGTTTACAAGCGGCTTGACCATTTTGGATACTTAAAGTGACAGCATTCTCCCAGATTTCAGGGGCTTAAGAACAGGTTGCACTTGCCAGTAACCCCAAGGATTTTCCGAACCTAGACAGCTACAAAGGTGCAACATTCCCCTTGTTACTCTTATACCCTACACGTGCTTGATGAACAGAGGTGCATCCATCCCCCACTCCCTCACACCTTTTGGGCCCACAGGAACTCCATCCCAGTCTGTGTGCTCAGATGGAGCCTTGGTGCCCTGCCCTGTCCTCCCCGATTTTTTTTTTTTTTCTCTTTCTTTTTTCTGTTCTTTGGTTTGCTAGGTTTTGTCTGTTTTAATACTACTATTATTAATACTATTTTTGTCCTTTTTACTATTATTCTTTATTCTTCCCCTCCCAGGTTCTAGTTTTCAGCTTTCTTTCTTTTCCCTGTTCCTAGTTGCAATTTTTTTTTCTTTCCTTCTTTTTTTCTCATGGTTAACCGATTTCCCTATTTTTCTTTTTGCATTTTTCCCATTTTTTCTTCATTATTCTCCTTCTCTACTTTCTTTCTCTTATTGCCCTATCCCCAGATAGTGCAGGTTTTCTTTTTTTCTTCTTCTTTTTCCCTTTTTTTGGTTACTGTTCCTGTGTGATTGCATGTATTTTTTGTCCATGTGCTTTTACTTCTTTGATGGTTATTCAATTGTAATTTTTGTTTGAGTGGAAGACAGCAACAGTCCCCATACGACACAACTACACCCATACCTCCTGCAACTTCACTTACTGAGTGAGAGCTACCACCTCCTTCTCTACCAACGGGCCAATGATAAACAATCACCAGGAACAGCCTGAATCACCTTGGATGCTCTTCACAAACAGTTAACACACATCTAAATAAAACAACACCACGATGTCTCAGAGACAACAGACCATCACAGTCCACACAAAGAAGCAAGATAAAATGGTAGAAAAAAAGGAGCAGGATACAGACGTAGAACACATCCCTGACGAAGAAGTAACACTGGAACTCTCTGATAAAGAATTCAAAATAATTATATTTAGGTATCTTTAAAGGATTGAGAGACAGAACAAGGAAAACACAGACAAAACCCTAGAAGAATTTTGGAAGAAAATACAAGGACAAAATAAATGAAAAATTAGAAATGATTCTAAACCTACAGACAGAAATCCACAAGATTAATACTAAATTGTCAGAAATAGACAACACATTAGAAGGGCAAAGGAGAAGAATTGATGCAATGGAAGGCAGAATTAATGAGACTGAAGACAAAAACCTGAATACTTCTTTGGAAAGGGATCAATCAGAAAAAAAATGAAAACAAAATGAAGAAAGCCTAAGGATCATGTGGGATACAATCAAAAGGAATAACCTACATGTCACTGGAATTCTAGAACGGGAAGAGAAAAAAAAAACCACTGAGAAAATTGTCCAAGATTTGGTGGAGGAAAACTTCCCTGATATGATGAAAGATGAGAATATATCCATTCAGGAAGTCCAACAAACCCCAAACAGGATAGACCCCCAAAAGAAAATCACCAAGATATATCATCATCAAACTCCTCAAAACCAAAGACAAAGACAGAATCCTGAAAGCAGCATGGGAAAACCATAAAAGTTACTTACAAAGGACAACCAGTAAGAATAAGTTCTTATTTCTCAGCAGAAACCATGCAAGTAAGAACACAATGAGATGATATATATAAAACCCTAAAAGACAAAAATTTTCAACCAAGAAATACATACCTGGCAAAACTGTCCCTCAAATATGATGGTGAAATTAGGAGATTTCCAGATAAGCAGAAACTAAGGGAATTTGTTGAAACCAGACCAACCTTATAAGAGATATTAAACAGAATCCTTTGAACAGAGAATGAAAAATAGCAAATAACCAACCATTAATACACAAGATGACATAACCCAGAAACCACAGCTATGGAGATATGCAAAGTAAAATGAGTTTACAAGATTCCAAACAGGGAATCAGAGACATCAATTGACAAGAGAGGACAACTACAAACCAAAAAGAAGGAAAAGACTGTGTAGTTACAGAACTTCTAAATGGTGAGGAGTCAAGAGAGTTGCAAGATAGAATGGACTGTTCTAATGTCTGGAAAAAAAATTATAAATCACAGGGTAACCGCAAAGAAAAATGATAAACCTTCACATTACAATAAAAAAGAGGACAAGCACATATATTCAGCATATACTAAAACAACAGCAACAAAGGAAATGATAACATGATACATAAACATAAGGAGCTCAGCACAGAAAATAATATGGAACAAAGAAACCAGGGACACCAAGAAAAAGCACGTAACAAAATGACAGCAACCAATTCATGCTTATCAATAACCACACTGAATATTAATGGATTAAATGCACCACTCAAGAAACAGAGAGTTGCAGAGTGGATAAGAAAACAAAACCCATCAATAAGCTGCCTACAAGAGACATACCTTAGAGATAAAGACAAAAACAGACTAAAAAATCAAAGGTTGGAAAAAGATATATCAAGCAAATGGCAACAATAAGAGAGCAGGAGTGGCAATATTAATTTCTGATCAAACTGACTTTAAGACAAAATCCATAATACAAGACAAGGGAGGACATTATATAATGATTAAAGGATCAATTGAACAGGAAGATATAACCATAACAAATATCTATGGACCCAATGAAAGAGCCCCAAAATTTGTAACTCAGAGTTTAAAAGAGTTGAAAAGCCAAATAGATGACT
>NW_006926756.1:0-826 GCF_000298275.1 Orycteropus afer afer | reverse complement strand
CATTGTACTGGAAGTCCTAGCCAGGTCCATAAGGCAAGAAAGGGAAATCAAAGGCATCCAAATTGGTAAGGAAGAAGTCAAACTATCCCTATTTGTTGATGATATGAGTCTATACCTAGAAAACCCAAGAGACTCAGTCAAAAATCTACTGGAACTAATTCAGAGATTTAGCATCATGGCAGGGTATAAGATCAACACCCAAAAATCAGTTGGATTCCTCTATACCAGCAAAGAGATTGCTGAAAAAGAAATAAGGAAATCAATACCGTTGACAATAGTTACCAAAAAAAATAAAATACTTGGGAATAAATCTTACCAGGGACACAAAAGACCTCTACAAAGAAAACTATAAAAGACTACTTCAAGAAACCATACAAGATCGACATAAATAGAAGAACATCCCATGCTCGTGGATAGGAAGATTAAACATTGTGAAAATGTCAATTTTACCCAAAGCAATCTATACATTCAATACAATCCCAATCCAGATCTCATCAACATTATTTAGGGATATGGAAAAAACAATCACTAACTTTATATGGAAAGGAAAGAGACCTCGGATAAGCAAAACACTAGTGAAGAACAACAACAAAGTAGGAGGTCTCACACTGCCAGATCTCAAAACCTACTATACAGCCACAGTAGTCAAAACTGCCTGGTATTGGTATAATGACAAATACATAGACCAATGGAATAGAATTGAGAACCCAGAAATAGATCCATCGACCTACAGTCAGCTGATCTTTGACAAAGGACCAAAATCCATTAAATGGGGAAGAGAATGTTTGTTTAATAAATGGTGCTGGCAAAACTGGAGATCCATTTG
>NW_006926755.1:0-8061 GCF_000298275.1 Orycteropus afer afer | reverse complement strand
TTTCTACCACTTTATCTTGCTTCTTTTTGTGGACTGTGATGATCTGTTGTCTCCAAGACATCGTGGTATTGTAGTAAGATCTCTGTTAACTGTTGTGAAGAGTAGCCAAGGGTGACTCAGGCTCTTCTTGGTGGTTTTTCATCATTGGCCTGTTGGTGGAGAAGGAGGTAGTGGCTCTCTCTCAGTAAATGAAGTCGTAGGAGGTGTGGGTGTAGTTGTATCTTATGGGGACTGTTGCTGTCTCCCACTCAGTCAGACAAAAATTACAATTGAATAACCATCAAAAAAACTAAAAGTGTATGGACAAAAAATACAGGAACAGTACCAAAAAAAGAAAAAAGGGAGAAAAGAGGAAAAAAACAAGAAAACCTGCAATATTTGGGGATAGGGCACTAAGAGAAAAAAAGGTAGAAAAGGAGAATAATGAAGAAAAAAATGACAGAAATGCAAAACAAAAACAAAAAACAAGGAACGGGGTTAATCATGACAGAAAAAAAAACGGGGGGGGAGGGGGGAGGAGAATTAAAATTAAAAAAAAAAAAGTTTTTTTTTTACCAGTAACAGGGAAAAGAAAAAAAACGTGTAAACTATGACCTTTTCAGTTGTGCAGGTCCGGAGTGTCCTTGGGATTACTGGAAAGCAGAACCTCTTCTCAAGCCCCTGGAATCTCGGAGAGCACTGTCTCTTTAAATATCCAAAATGGTCAAGCCCCTTGTAAACATTCAAAATGGTGACACCCCTCCAGACTGGCAAAAGTCCACAGCTTAGCCCGCCTTTCTCTTTACTGCTGCTTCCCCTTTTATTCCACAGCCACCAGAGCAGTCCCCCATGCAGTTCCTGGCTAGCAGGGCTGATTTTAAGTTAATTCTTAGGTCCTACCACCACTTGGGAATCTCCAAGATGTCTGTGCCATCAGGATTGCTCAGGATTGCTGCTAGACTGCAGGTCCGTATGTCTCCTTTTTTGGTATTTTCATGTAAATATTCTGCTAATTGGGGTCTAGTCCACTTATATATCCTTCCCGTTAAGGCTCAGGGATCCAGGATTATCTTCTGTGTGTGTTAATTGGTTTCCCTTTTCTTTGTTGAAGAGGTTTGTGCAGACTTTCTCCCTATTCTGCCATCTTGGAATTGATCAAATTGGTACATTTCTTAAGGGAAATTATATATATGAGATTTTTAACAACATCTATGTGGTGCAACAGTTAAGCATTTGGCTACTAACCCAAAAGTTGACTGTGCAAAGGGATCTACCTTGGAAGGAAGGCTTGGCAATCTGAAAGGTCAGTCATGAAAAACCCTATGGAGTGCAGTTCTACTCTGAAACACATGGGGTCACATGAATCAGAATCTATGATTGTTTATGAACCAATATTCCAGTTCCAAGAATATATTCTAAAGAAATAATTGTTGATGTGATCAAAGATTTAGCTATAAGACTGTTAAGTAAGCATAGATTACTTTGCCTGAATTAATCCTGATTATTCAACAGAAACCAAACGCAAACCAAACCCAAACTCACTGCCATCAAGTCAGATCCAACTCATAGCCACTCCTGCTTGAATTTCCAAGGCGGTATATCAGTATGGAAACAGAAAGGCATGGTTTAATAAAGGTTCACACATGCACAATGAAATACCCTACAGCCATCAAAATTCTGTCGAATAAAATGAATTAGCATTTATCAAGTAGGTGTCAAGTATAGTTCTAAGAACTTTACATGTAATATTGCATTTCATTCTCATAACAACGCTATGAGATGGGACTTATTCTTTTTTTTTTTTTAATTTTGGGTGAAAGTTTACAGAGCAACTTCATTTCCTATACAGTAGTTCATACACGTTTTGTTTCAAGACATTGCATACCATTCCCCACAATGTAACAGCTCTCTTCCTGCTTCCTCCCTTTAGTTACGTCTTCCCTGTGTCCTTCTTTCCTGTGCATTTCTGCCCTCTGAGTTATCTCCCTGTGCAAATGCTGCCCTTCTATTCTCCCATGATTGATCATTCTAAAGTGTGTATCTTTGGCAGTAAAAATTGCTGAAACAAGTCCAAATATACACATAAGGATTTAGTATGATATGAAGGCATTTCAATTTAATAAGGAAATGGTATAAATTTTCACTTTATATGCCTGTTTGTCTGGAAGCCATGGGAGTGAGCTCAATTCCAGGCCTAAAGAGTAACTAGAGCCCATAGTCTCGGGTGTTTCACCAGACTATCAGACCAGGAAGCCTCATCTTTTTTTTTTTTTTTTCAGATTTTGAGTTTTTTTCTACATTGTTCTCCCACTCTATCCAGGATCTTCTGCATTGATCCCTTTTCTGAGTGGTTGACAGTGGTAGCCTGGCACCATCTAGTTCTTCTGGTCTCATGGTCATACAGGCTGAGGTTCACATGGTCCACTAGTCCCTTGGACTAATTGTTTCCATGCATCTTTGTTTTTCTTCATTCTTCTTTGCTCTGGACAAGGAGAGGCCCATTGTTGCATCTAGATGGCCACTTGTAAGCATTTAAGATTTCACTTGCTACCCACCAAAGTAGGGTATACAACAATGTTTTTGTGTAGTATGTTATGCCAATTGAGCTTGATGTCCCCCGCGACCATACTCCTGATCAGACAGATCCAACAACTCGCTCCATTAATGTGGTTTACTGTGGCTAAGAAGTTATCATAACTTTGCTCCCTGATAGTTCTATTTATATGGACATTCTTACAGTACGTACAAATATGTGTGTAGAAATATCGTCTGCCCACCTTATATATGGTGATGGGTATATTCCCCTTTGCGTAGACATACCTGATTATTTAGCCTGTCTACCCAAGATGGGACATATTACTTATGTTTTATAAATGAGGGACATTCATGGCCAAGAGCCTAACCTCTATCGCTCCTCACTTGACAACACAGAGGAAAATAAGATGAGAATCAGGGCTGAGCACTACGGGCAGTAAAATTCTGAGCTGGGGACAAGAGCAGTTGTCTTTGATCATCAGCTTAATAATACTATTTGCCTTTTCAAAAGTATGTGAATAAATAACTTTAGTCTATGTTTAGGTGATATTGAAGGAATGTTCCTTTATTTAAATTTAGAAACTTGGGAGATAGGTTGGTAAGTTGTTCTTATTTGCCATCCAGTTGGATCTGACTCATAGCAACTCCTTCTTGGGTTTCCGAGGCAGTATCACCACAGAAGAAGATTGCCCAACCTTTTTTCCAAGGAGTGAGTGGTGGGTTTGAACCACCAGCCTTCTGGTTAGCAGTCAAGTGCCTTAGGCACTATGCTACCAGAGCTCCTAGGTTGGTAAGAAATACTATTAAATATCCGGATTGATGATTATAGACCAGTGTTCATAGCAGCACTATTCACAACAGCCAAAAGGTGGGAACAAATGGAATGTCTCAGCTGATAACTGTTGTTGTTGTTATGTGCCGTTGAGTCAGACCCAGCTGGTAACTGGATAAACAAAATGTGAAATATACATATAGTAGTGAAACACTGCTTAAAAACAAAACACAACAAACACAACAACAACAACAACAAACAAAACACAACAAACTACTGCCCTGGAGTCAGATCTGACTCATAGTGACCCCTCCTTGGGTTTCCAAGGCGGTATCACTATGGAAGTAGATTGCCCAATCTTCCTTTTGAGGAATGGCTGGCGGGTTTGAACCACCAGCCTTCAGGTTAGCAGTTAAATGCCTTAGGCACTACACCACTGCTTAGCCATAAAAAAAGAATGGAGTTCTGATACATGCTACAACATGCAGAGTGAAAGAAGCCAGGCACAAAACATGGAATCATATTGTATAAGAAATGTCCTGAGTAAGCAAATCCATAGAAGCAGATCATAGATAGGTGGTTGCTTAGGGCTGGAGGGTGATGGGGATGGGGAGTGACTTCTTAATGGGCATGGGGTTTTGGAAGTGGATAAACATGGAGGCTGCACAACATTGTGATCTTCTAAATGCCACTTTAAAATGGTTAATTTTATGATCTATAAATTTCATCTCAATTTAAAAGAAAGAAAAAGATATCCAGACTGAGAAAGGAATGGAAGAGTAAGAAGAATTAAGGACATTCAATACTATTGAACCATAATAAATTCAAGAATTTCATGATGATGACTAATGAGTTGTCCAGTCAAGTGATCAATGGCCCTCGAACCTGACAGCACAGTGGAGACACACATGTGTCAGCCTCAGGAGCAGTTGTGGGTGCTCAAATGGCAATGGGACCAGGGTTGATCAAGTAGTAAGACATTCAAAGTTGTGAGAGGAATAATTTAATATACTGAGCTTTTCTCTAGATTCAATGGACACAGAAGAAAATAAGGTACTGCTAAGGAAGTTATCATAAATTCCTTTACACTTAGCTTGCTCGGGTCATTGGTGCAGTTGTCAGCGCTGACTTATGGGGATCCCATGTGTGTCAGGATACAGTTGTGCTTCCTAGTGTTTTCAATGGCTGTTTTTTCAGAACTAGACAACCAGGTCTTTCTTCTGAAGCACCTCTGGGTAGACTCAAGTCTCCAACCTCCTGGTTAGCAGCCCCGTGTGTCAACCATTTGTGCATACGACTCAGGGAACTCCTATATCATGTGAAGTGTTTCCCAAATTCCAGTTTTCCTGTAAAATATTTCCCAGACTGACTAACAAGCTGTGTGCTTCTCTTTCTTCTTTAAAATCCATACTCTATAACCACACTGTATAATAATCCCTGCTTTTCACCCTTAGAATACACATTACCTATATAAATACTTTCCAATCATGTATTGACTGGTCACATGGGATAATTCATGATTCTTTCAGACAGTAAGTTTCCATAGGACAGGCCCAAGTAATAGATAATGCTTTGTCTATAGCCTCTGACAGAATCATTTACAGTTATGGTCCTTAAGAAATAGTCTTATAATACTAATTGCAAATATAATGTTGAATATCAGTGCTTTACAATAAATCATCATATGCTTGAGGGAAATCTATACAATGATGAATGAATAACCTGTGACTGGACAAGTCCCACTCTTATACATGCACATGAGAAGACTCGGTGGAGGGTGGACTTTGTGGTCAGTGACCACATCCTAATACATGTGAATTCTGAGCAGCAGCAGCAGCAGCAGCGGCATCTCCTGGGGACTGTAATGTGGCTATTTTAATGCAAAATTAATTGTCAAATATAAGACTGAAGCGGCCTTCTCCCGAGTGATTATCTCACCCTCCAGCTAGTCATCTTCACTCTTGTCATCAATGCTCCTTAGCTTGTTAGGAATATTCAGACGATAGTCAAGGATTCCAGTGTTTCAGCCACAAAACAAAACATCTTTGCTTAGCTCGCACCCTTTTCTTAATTCGTGCATATTTGTTGCACAAGAGGCAAGGAATCATTTCTAATATTTGTGTGATTTCTCCATTTTCATGGTCATCATCACCATCATTAATCAGATCACATTGTGTGTTTGTCATCTGTCCCAATTTAGATACATAAGTAACATTAAACATTCTCTCTCTACTTGAAAACAAGGAAGTCCTGTGTGTTGCATCCACGATTTTTCATTTCATGTGAAAACATTTCATTTTCTGGTACATAAATGATACTTTTATGAGGCAGGAAGATGAAAAATAATATTCCTAGAGATTGCCTTTGCTTTTCTTGGAATGAGCTTTGTAAGTGCCGAGCACTGAAGAAACTCTGTCACGTTTCCACAAACCTATAGCTTTGACACCACCTTTCACTGAAGGTACAGAGACAACCAATCAGAATAATGCCTTTGCTCATAGGCTACAAGGGAATGAGGCAAATGTCACATATTTCACTTTTGAGGGCAACTCCTATGGCAGCATTTTTGTTTGTTTAATTGAGACATGGAAACTTATTTACAGTAAAATGCATAAAACACATAAAAATAAAAAAAGCAAACTCACTGCCGTTGAGTCAGATCCGATTCATAGTGACCCCTCCTTGGGTTTTCAAGACGGTATCTCTATGGAAGTAGATTACCCAATCTTCCTTCCAAGGAGTGGCTGATGGGTTTGAACTGCCAGCCTTCTGATTAGCAGTCAAATGCCTTAGGCACAGAGCTACTAGAGCTTCCATAAAACACATAGGCATAGTTTAAAGAATTAAAAAGTGAATACCCATTAATGCCCACTCAAGCCAAGAAAGAGAACATTGTTAGTAGCAGAGAAGCACAGATGTGCTCCTCCGTCTTGGTTCTTGTGACTGCTGTAATAAGTTACCATCAACTGGGTGTCTTACAATGACAGAACTTCATTCTCTCACAGTTCTGGAGGCTAGAAGTCCAAATTCAGCATGTCATCAAGAGTATGCTGTCTCTGAAGGCTCTCAGGGAAGACTCTTCCCTGCCTCTCTCTAGCTTTTGGTAGTTTGGGGCAATCCTTGGCATTCTTTGGCTTGTAGAGACATCACTCCAATCTCTGCCTCCTTCTATACATGGCTATCTTTTCTCTGTGTCTGTATTTTCTCTTTTTAAAAATGTGCCGGTCATAGTGGTTGGGGCACATCCTACTGCAGTATGACCTCTTGTTAACTACATCTTCCAAGCCTTAAGAGACACAATTCAACCCATAACATCCTCCTCAATCATAAACCTCTCCTTTCCTACTCCAGGGAAAGCAAATTCACTGCCATTGAGTCAGTTCCAATTTATAGCAACCCCCATTGGGGTTCCAAGGTGGTAAATCCTTACTTAAGTAGATTGCCCCATCTTCCTTCCATGAAGTGGCTAGTGGGTTTGAATCTCCAACCTTTGGGGTAGCAGTCAAACGCCTTAGGCACTACGCCACCAGGGATCCTTCCTTTCCTACTAGAGATAACCAGTATCTAGTTTTTGTGATAATTTCCTTGCTTTTCTTTAGAGTTAATGAACTGATACTGTATGTGTTCTTTTGTATATACTTTTTCTCTCATGTTGCAGAATGTATCCATTATACATATTTGAATACATAAAAATGTCATTATATAGTGTCCTTTTGGCCAAATGTACCATGATTTATCCATTCTATTGATGGACATCAAGGTTATTTACAGTTTTGAGCTACTACATATAGTGCATGCATGTGAGTGTCATGGTAAAAATATCCTGGTGCATGCATGTACAAGTTTCTATAGAGCGTGGCCTAAGGGAGCTGATTGCAAGGTTGTGGGGTATACGTCTATCTTCAAATTGTCTTCCAAAGTGGTTATACTAATTATACCCCTACCAGTAGCATATGATTTCCTTTGCTTCACAACCTTGCCTAATTTGGTATTGTCAGACATTCACTTTGTGGCAACACCTGGGTTGTGTTGGTCTCATTGTAAGCTTTGAATTTGCAATTCTTTGATGACTATTGAGTTTGAGCACCTTTTTCATTTATTTATCTGTCATTTGGACTTTTCTTTTGTGACATGAGTATTCATATCTCTTCTCCATTTGCTGTGGAGGGTTATATACATATATTTTTTGAATCCTAGTTCTTTGTCAATTGTTGTTGTTCTTGTTGTTATGTGCCGTCGAGTTGGACCCGACTCATAGCGACCACTCCTTGGGTTTCCGAGGCAGTAACACTACAGAAGTAGATTGCCCCATCTTCATTCCGAGGAGTGGCTGGTGGGTTTGAACTGCCAGCCTTCTGGTTAGCAGTCAAGTGCCTTAGGCACTTTTCTGTAGTTCATTTTGCCATTTTTTATAATGTCTTCTATTGAATAGATTCAATTCTTAACTTGCATGTAGTTTAATTTTCAATCAAGACATTTATGAACTAGTTAGCTTCCACCCAAATCACAGTAAAATGTTAAAAAAAAAAATTACAAACTTCTTGGGCCCTGCACTATTGTAAGAATTTTCTAAGCATTATCTTGTTTGATCTTCACCAGATGGAACACACAGGAATCATATTGACTACATCTGTGGCAAGAGGCGGTGGAAAAGCTCAGTATCTTCAACCAGAACCAGGCCAGGAGCTGATTGTGGAACAGACCATCAACTGCTCATATGCAAGTTCAACTTGAAGTTGAAGTCAATTAAAATAAATCCAAGAGAGCCAAAATAT
>NW_006926754.1:0-8061 GCF_000298275.1 Orycteropus afer afer | reverse complement strand
TGCAATGATGAGCTCAAGTATAGCAGGGATTGTGGGGCTGGCGCGGGATCGGGCAGTGTTTCGTTCTGCTGTGCATGGGGTCACTATGAGTCGGAAACGACTTGACGGCACTTAACAACAACAACAACAACATGATCAACACTAATAGAAGTAGCAGTCAAGACATCAGATAACATATTGCATTGGCAAAGCTGCTGCAAAAGACCTCTTTCAAGTACTGAAGAACAAAGTTGTCTCCTTGAAGACAAAGGTGCACCTCACCCAAGCTATGTTATTTTCAATCACCTTTTATGCACGTGAGAGTGGGCAATGCATAAGGAAGACCGAAGAAGAGTTGATGCTTTGGAGTTGTGGTGTTGGCAAACAATATTGAAAGTACCATGGACTACTAAAAGAACAGAAGTGCAGAAATGTCGCCAGAATGCTCCTTGGAAGTGCAAGTGGCCAGACTTCGTTTCACCTAGTTTGGTCATATGGTCAGAAGGAATGATTCCTTGGAGAAGGATATCATGCTTGGTAAAGTGGAGGGTCAATAAATTGGGGAAGGCCCTCAACAACATGGATCAACACAGTGGCTGCAATAACGGGCTCAGGAATAGCTGATATAGTGAGTTGGCAGTGTTTCGTTCTGTTGTACATAAGGCCTCAATGAGTCGTAGATGACTCAATGGCACCTATCAACAACAACATAGAACATTAATATTGTCATCACTGTTTTTTTGGAGTAAGCTGTGCTTTATCAATACCTCAGAAAAACCACATATGTTAAACCACCCAAATTCATGTCAGTCAAACACAAAAATTCTGAGTTTTACCTTATACTTATTAGAATCCTCAGAGTAGGCCAACATGCTTCTTGTTTTGCTCTTTCCTCCCTCAAATAACATGTGCGTATGTTTGCATTGACATACGTAGACATATGCACACATGTACACAAAATCTTGACTTCTGCCTTGTTAGACAAGTAAAAAGAAGCAATATCTGCTGGTCTAATTTTCCAACTATCAATAGAGAAATGTCTCCAATCTTCTCTGTGGATCTAATTAAAAAACTGAAGATTCCAAGAATCATTCACAGTTTCCTGACAGCATTTAATGACTTCTTGAGAGCATGAGAATTCTCCCAAATATTTTTCTCCAATCTGCCCTAATCTTTCCTATTGTTTTTAGAAATATTGTGAACTACAAATTTTGTTCCTCTGTTAGCTCAGATTAATTCAAATATAATGGGATTTTTTATAACAGTTATCAAAAGACAGAATACCCTCTGTCTTATAGAAAAAGAATCTTTTGTTATATAAACTTGTTAATTTTGGGGGAAAATTGTTTAACTCACAGTGTGTCTGTGGAAATAAGTATCTGAGACCAAGAGCAAGAACTGGTGATGTTTTAATAGAGGGAGTTAAATTTTAATTAGAATTAAATACGACACATTGCTTCATTTAATTACAACATGCCTAATTATAAATATAGATGGAAGATGTTATTTTTATGGCCTGATTATTTAGGAAATTACCTAGTTGAGTTATAATTGTCATTGCATTTTTTAAATGTTATTTTTACTATTCTCCCTGAAATGCTTTGAAGTGGATTCATATTTTAAATCCATCTTTCTGGTGAGAGAATTGGCATATAAAGATGCTAGATAATTCATCAAGGATCATACATCTGAGAACTAATTTCAATTACTGAAAATAACTTTAAAAGAATAAAAGTTTATATAAACATAATAGTTTAATAGACTATAAAGAACAAAAGACAGGAGTATAAATGGGATACTAGCTCATTTATGCCAATGTTTTTATTTTAAAAAAAGAAACTTAAGAATGTTTTAAAGAAAAATAAGACTAAAGTTTATATTTAAAATAAGCCACATATTATCAATACAGATTATAAATGTAGGAAGATGATTACAGTCCTTCCCTATTAGGAGCTCTGGTGGTGCTGTGGTTAAGGCATTGGACTGCTAAACAAAAGGCAGGTAGTTCAAACCCACCAGTTGTTCCACAGAAGGAAGATGAGGCAATCTACTTCTGTAAAGATTTACAGCCTTGGGAATGAGGGAGGTCATTCCACTGGATGGCAGTGTGTTTGGTTTGGCTTGGGGTTGGAAGATGCAGGAAGTAGAAGTTTTATTACACTATTGTTGCACTGTACTTTTTAAAATCCATCCTTAAGTATCTCACCTAAAGAAAAAACTAAAAATAAATATATAAGTACAGGAATGCAAGACATCAATAGGAGAAACACTATGCATCGGCATATGGGAGCTCTCTGTGTCATTTTTCTGTCAAAAATAAAACAAACTTAATTAAAGACATTTTCTAGGGTTAATGCTACCACAGTTATATAAGATTCAATCCTTAAGGATACTTTTACATTTTCTAGGCAAGGAGGATCCAGGAGAGTGGATTTCTCAGAAAAATGTTAAGTGCTAAATTCAACCATTGGTCACAATGATGTATTCCCCTTACATATGACTCTTCCTTATCCAGGAGACTTCAGCCTCTGAGTGGTGGCCATGCCATATCATGAATATGGGCATCGTTTCAAATATATTACAAAATATGTCCAAAAATAACAAGTACATTACAAAACAAAGGTGTATCCACAAATTAAATTTATAAATGTAAGTTATACAAAGACTGGATAAAGTAGGAGCTTAGTTAATTTGGGAGTCTATTCATTCCCTTTCCCTCTCTCTGGAACCATCTCTCTACTAACGTACATTCTGAAGTCTCTCTGTAAAACTGCTCAGAAAAATTTTTATTTCCTTTAAATAAGTTTATCCTTTGTGTTGTTATTCTACTTAATAACTTTTTTAGCATAAACAATGATATATCTAGTACATCCAGTCATTCACTCACTACTCACTCTTTAACTTCCATAAAGTTGAGTTCCCATATATAGCCAACTAATGACTCCTCCCCAGAATTCCAACAACCAAGCATTCTTTTGACATTTTGGTCACTTGGACATTCTTCACCATTCATTTCTGTCTTGAAACTCACTTGTCTTGGCTTTTCATATTTCTACTTGTAATTTATCTTTCACTCTTTGTCTGCTCTGTTGGTCTCTCTTTTTTACTCTACTTACCTGATTTGTCTCAAAAATCTGAGCATACTCTAGGGCAATGGGGGAGCTCTGGTAGCATAGTGCCTAAGGCATTTGACTGCTAACCAGAAGGCTGGCAGTTCAAACCCACCAGCCACTCCTCGGAAGGAAGATGGGGCAATCTACTTCCATAATGATACTGCCTTGGAAACCCAAAGAGGGGTCGCTATGAGTCGGGTCCGACTTGATGGCACATAACAACAACAACAATAGGGCAATGGTTCTCAAATTTGGTATAACAAAAAGTCAGGATAATCAGAAAGGTTTGTTAAAACACAGATTACTCAATCCCAAAGTTTCAGATTCAGTAGGTCTGGGGTGGGCCTGATAATTTACGTTTCTAACAAGTTCCCATAGGATCGCTGGGTGGTTCAAATTGTTTGCACTCCATTATCAACTTAAAGTTTGGCAGTATAAGTCTACCCAGTGTGGCACCATGGAAGAAAAGTCTGGCAATCTTCCATAAAATTACAACCAAGAAAATCCTATGTAGCAGTTCTATTCTATAACACATGGGGTCACTGTGAGTTGGTGTCATGTTTGATTTTGGAGTTTTGGAAACAAAACCAGGTGATGCTAATGCTGCTGTTCCAGGATGATACTTTGAAAACCACAACCCTAAGCCTTAGCCCTAACTTGTTTTCTCTTTCTTGCTTTTAGGCAGGAACTTCATCTACTTTGATAATTTTAACTATTATCTTTCTTAGATAATTCTTAGACTGTTATCGGCAAACCTGACTCCTCTGCTAAATTTCATCCTCACATCTCTAACTTTCATTTCCACTTGGCTTCCCCTCTATCACCTTAAATTTAGTATGTACAGCCAACCTTATCAACTTTCTTCACAGAAACCAGGTATCCCTCTGGATTTTCTCTTCCTTGTCCTGAGAGTGGAGCCATCATTTTTCTAGTCACCCAGGTTCAATGCTAGAATATCATTTTTCTTCCTCTGTTGCCCATCAGGTTTGTGTCTTTTGATTCCCTTTCTTTTTATTGTTACTATGCTGTGTTCTTGCAGGTATGCATTACTTCACACCCGAACATGGGTAATGGCTTATTTCATCTTCCTGCCCCCCAAATTTTCCCCACATACATGGTACTGTCAGTATAATCTTCCCCAAATATCACTGTAAACTTTGATGGTTTCCCAATGTCTATAACAGAGCTTTTCAATTGATATGTTGTGGGCCATGAATAGATTACAGTTGTGCTGGCATCTCAATTTCCTGAGCCGTCAGGCCCTCTGGCCTGGCCTGGAACTGCTGGCCTCAGAAAGCTAGCAGTCATCCCTCATTATCTTGAGTCCCTACATACCAATTATTTCAGGTCTTCTCTTCATTTACTCTAATACACCTTATAAATATTGCTATATTCTATCTGCACCATGATGTGAAAATGGTTGGCATCTACTGATCCTTTGAGGCATTGGTAGTTCCATGTGCAAGGAGTCACCATGAGTTGGGGGGAGGTTTTGACTCAAAGACAGAAAACAACAAACAACATTTTCTGGAAAGGATTAGTTACATGAAGCAAATGATATTCAGATCCCTTTAAACTTTATACACTTTGTAGGATTCATATAAAGAGGAAATTTTTAAAACTAAGTTTAAAGAAGAAAATATACCACATTTCCTTCTCAGTTGTTGGTCTTCCTACTGGAAATTGATTTGCTATAAATGCAATGTTTTAAAATAATCTTAGCAAGTACCCATCAACAGAAGAATGGATAACCAAACTATGGTACACATACACAAAGGAATACAATAAAACCCTAAAAAATACTGTAGAATTTGCATAACACCACATAACATGAATGAACTTGGAGGACACTATGGTGAGTGAAATAAGTCAATCACAGAAGGACAAATACTGTATTAGGTCATTATTGTAAAAAGTCAAAGAAAGGTTTATATATGGAAGGAAATTTTCTCTGTTGGTTACCAGGGGTGGGAGAAGAGGGGAGAGAACACTGTTAGATAGGTAGAGACAAGTATTGATTTGGGTGATGAAAAAAGCAATGCATCAAATGTGAGTGATCAACACAGTGTCATTGAGGAAGAGGAAGACGTAGAGAGGTGCATGGGAGATACAGATAAAAAAGATGAACCCTTTTGCACATACTGTACTGCATTGTCAGTGATGGCAAACATTGATCTACAGGTAGATAGTTGGGTGAATAGGCTGAACTATTAGATATATCTATGCAGGAAGAAGTGTGCCCAAGACCATGTATAGGGTTGGCAGACAATGTTTCTGCAAATGTATTTGTATGTTCTGTAAGAATTCCCAGATATATAGTAGAGCTGACAAGAGACAAGGCTGTAATCACTTATTGGCCACAACCAGCTACCCAGGGGGAGGAAGTAGTTGGACCTGTGGACTCGGGGCCATGGTCTCAGGGAACATCAAGGTCAATTGGCATAACATTCTACACAAAAACTTTGTTCCACATGTTACTTTGGTGAGTAGACAATGGGATCTTAAAAATTGGAAGCAGCCATCTAGATGCAATGATGGGTATCTCCTCATCCAGAGCAAAGAATGAAGAAAACCAAAGACTCGTGGAAACAATTAGTCCAAGCAACTGGAACACAATACAATCCTCAGCCTATATGACTATGAGACCAGAAGAACTAGATGGTGCCCGGCTACCATTGTCAACCCTTCAGAGGGACATCTATGTAGGAGATCCTGGACAGTGTGGGAGAACAATGTGGAACGAAACTCAAAATAATTTTAAAAAAAAAAGGACCAGATTTGTTGGTCTGATAGAGCCTGATGGAACCACTGAGACTATGGCCTCTAATTCCCCTTCAGGTCTGGAATTGAACCCACTCTCATGGCTTCCAGCCAAACAAAAGACCAGCATATGAGCTGAACATTTACAGTAGTTAGGTAGACTCCTTGGAGAGATCAATCATGTCAATCATGGAAGAATAAAAGGGCTGTGTATGCACAGGGAGACAGCTCAGGGGGTAGGAGTGCATGGTTGGGAAGGACACAGGGATGAGGTAACTATGGGGAGGAATTGGGCAGGGAGCTGTTGCATTGTGGGAAATTGCAGTCAATGTCATGAGGCAAAATGTATGTGAGCTGCTGTATGGAAAGTGAATTTGCTCTGTAAACTTTCACCCAAATCACATACAAATTTAAAAAAAGGAAAAATCCTAGCAAGTTGAATTTTTATGAAATCATATACATTACTTATTATGTCAAGCTAGAGGACATATTTACACAGGCATGCATTCTTTAAATTCTTAGTAGTACTTTTTCAGTGTGAGATGGAGACATATCTGCTAAAGTAAATTAATGTTCCTATTTTCAGAAACTTTTTTGGTGGAAACAATAAATTCATTTTCAAGTCTGGGTTGACCTTTATAAACTTTCCACTGAAACGTAGACGGTGGTACATCAGCATGCCTTTATGCTAACAAGCACTGAGAAGCAGGGAAGATATCCTTTTCTCGTTTTTCACCATGACACCCACTGATCTACACCTGGCACTCTGTAATACACATGTGTTGTAGATTACAACCGATAAAAAGTCCTGCATTGCCAGCCCAATCCATGCTTTGATATGTCAACTTGTTAGCAAATTGCAGCTGTTATTTCTGCTAAATGAGTCAGTTGAGATAGAAACATTAATTTGAGTAGATAAATGTTTCTCTTGACAGAATACATAGGTGACATGATTGTCGCACATGTGCATTTTAGTTTTAGTAACTCTAGTTGAGATAAAAGAGCACTGGTGGTGCAGTGGTTAGAACACTCAGCTGCTAATCAAAAGGTTTCTAGTTCAAATCCACTGGTTGCTCTGGGGGTTAAAGATGTGGCAGTCTGCTTCTGTAAAGACTGTTGTTGTTATGTGCCATCGAGTCGGACCCGACTCATAGCGACCTCTCCCTGGATTTCCGAGGCAGTATCACTACGGAAGTAGATTGCCCCATCTTCCTTCCGAGGAGTGGCTGGTGGGTTTGAACCGCCAGCCTTCTGATTAGCAGTCAAGTGCCTTAGGCACTACACTATCAGAGCTTCCCCTCTGTAAAGATTACAGCCTTGGAAAACTTTAGGTTAGTTCTACTCTTTCCTATAGGGTTACTTGAGTCAGAATTGACTCAATGGCAATGAGTTTCATTACTTGGTTTTTAAATTGAGGTACAGTAAGAAGAGAAAGATGGGGGGGTATTTTCCATGTAATAGAATATAAGAACTGCTAGTTGTTTTTTTTAAAAAAAATACTGTAGTCTTCTCAAAGCAGTATGTCATGTCTTCTTGAAATATGAAAAAGGAATTTCTCTGTCAGTCAAATTGTGATACAATTTGTATATTGGTGGACGTCCATTTTTTGACACAGATATAATTCAATTAAAGATTTTACAACTATTTAATTATAATAATTATATATGAAAAGGGAAAACTCAGCTAACTAAATACGAAATTACCTACAATATCTAACAGGTTCGAGTCAGACACTGTAGAGAATTATTTTCTGCTTTACTATTTGTAGCTCTGTGTTTAATGTTTGTGTGAAATATTATTATTCTTTTCTTATATTTCTCAATAAATGTTTTGAGCTTAGAATTTGAGCAAGCCCATTTTTTTCTCATTTAAAGGAGACTATTTTGCTAGAGTCAACTGTTCGCCATCTCAGCAAGTTTAGGCAAACAAACTTGTTTTAACACTGATGTTTTCTAGCATAGGTAGTTTAAACAATGTGAGCAGAAGAGTGAATTTGAGTGACACAATGAGATTTCTAATTTCTTTTATTGTTAAAATGTTATTAATTTAAACAAAATCTATTTTGTCTTAAAATTAACATGCATGTTATAATAAGTGTTAAAGAATAGTATTTTTTTTTTTTTTATTAGGATTTGGGTGAAGATTTACAGAGTAAATTCACTTTTCATACAGCAGTTCACATATACTTTGTCTCATGTCATTGACCAAA
>NW_006926753.1:6268-7971 GCF_000298275.1 Orycteropus afer afer | reverse complement strand
AAAAAAAAAGGGTGGGGACCTTAAATTAAAAAAAAAAAAAAAAAATTCAACCAGGAACAGGGAAAGAAAATTTCAACCAAGAACAGGGAAAAGAAAAAATGCTGAAAACTAGGACCTGGGAGGGGAAGATTAAGAATAGTGATTAAAAAGGACAAAAGTATTAATAACAATAGTTGCTTTAAAACTGACAAATACAAGGAAACTAATCACCAGAAAAAAGAAAGCGAAAAAGAAAAAAATAAAAATAAAAAAAGAGAAAGAAAAAAAAAAGAATCCTTGGAGGACAGGGCAGGGCACCCAGGTTCCATCTGAGCACACAGATTGTGATGGAGTTCCTTTGGGCCCAGAAGATAGGTGCGAGTGGGGATGGTCGCACCTCCATTCATCAAGTGGGTGTGGGGTGTAAGAGTAACCAGAGGAATGTGGTACCTTTTCAGTCTTGTGGGTCCAGAGTGTCTTTGGGGTTGCTGGAAAGCAGAACATGCTCTTAAGCCCCAGGAATCTGCTAGAGTGCTGTCTCTTTAAGTATCCAAAATAGTCAAGCTGCTTTTAAAGCTTCAAAATGGTGGCGCCCTCCAGACTGTCAAAAGTCCACAGCTCAGCCCGTCTTTCTCTTCACCTTCTCCATTTATTTCCCAGCCACTGTGCACTATCCTCCGTGCCGTCCCTGGCTAGCAGGGCTGATTTTTAGGTTAATTCTTAGGTCCTACCACCACTCAGGAATAGGAATCTCCAAGCTGTATGTGCCATCAGGATCACTCAGGATTGCTGCCAGACTGCAGCTCCATCTGTCTCCTTTTTTGGTATTTTCACGCAAATTCTTCTGCTAGTTGGGGTATAGTCCACTTCTATATCCTTCCCTTCAAGGCTCAGAGGTCCAAGATTATCTTCTGTGTCTGTGTTAATTGGTTTCCCTTTTCTTTGTTGAAGAAGGTCTGTGAAGTCTTTCTGCCTAGTCCACCATCTTGCCAGAACCTCCTCAAAATCCATCTTTCTTATATTTTAACATCTTGAGCAGATTTCATTTTCATAGGTTAGTGTTAACTTCCGGATATTACTGTCTAAATCAGTTGTTAACAAGTCGATTACAACTCCTGGAGACCCCATGTGTGTGAGAGTATAACTGTGTTCCATAGGTTTTTCAATGGCTGATTTTTTTTTTTTTCTTTTCCAAAGTAGCATGCCAAGCCTTCCTTTTAAGACACCTCTGGATGGATCCCAACTTGTAATCTATGAGTTAGCAGCTGAGTGTGTTAATAGTTTTCACCATCCAGAGACTCCTACATCAATCTAAAGAGCTTATGATTTATCTTTTATAGGAAATAAAACCAAAAACAGAAAAAAAAAAAAAAAAAAACCTCACTGCTGTTGAATTGGATCTGACTCACAGCGACCCTTCCTTGGGTTTCCCAGACGGTATCACTGTGGAAGTAGATTGCCCGATCTTCCTTCCAAGAAGTGGCTGGTGGGTTTTAACCACCAGCCTTCTGGTTAGCAGTCAAATGCCTTAGGCACTGCACCACCAGAGATAATTGTTGTTGTTGTTGTGTGCCATCAAGTCGGACTGACTCATAGAGACCCCTCCTTGGTTTTCCAAGGTAGTATCAGGTTTGCTGGTCCAATGGAGCCTGGTGTAACCACTGAGACTATGGCCCCTAGCTGCCCTTCAGGTCTGGAATTGAACCCACAACTGTGGTTTCCAG
>NW_006926753.1:773-6003 GCF_000298275.1 Orycteropus afer afer | reverse complement strand
AAAAAAAAAGCAGATTGCCCCATCTTCCTTCTGAGGAGTGCCTGGAGGCACTCTTCTGGTTAGCAGTCAAGTGCCTTAGGCACTATGCTACCAGAGATAATAGAGATCATTAAAAAATAAAGAAGTTAGTAACCATACAAATAAGTTTTCGTGTTAGAATGGCTACTTGGCTACAATTTGGAGAATGGATTAGAGATGGGTAGGGCAAGAATTTGCATTACAATCAGAATACTGGCCTCCTGAAATCTCCCTAATGTGCATCCTTCATGAGGTTCTTCTCATAAACTTCTCTTCAAAATACCATGCAACCTTGTTGGTTTTGAAACACTCCTGAAAAAATTCTTCTTGCTATTGCAAAAGTACCATTTCTGCTTGACTAATCTTTACTCAAATGTAGCAAGGTATTACAATAGAGCTCTTTTGTGTTGGATTTTTCACCTGAGGTTTCAAAGTCTGAGAAAAATATCTAAATTGGGGTGTTAGGTCACTGAGTACTAAGGACTTGAAACTTCACATCGGTAAACATTGAAACTGAAGAAGCTTATAAAGCTTATAAAGAGAATTCCTTTAGAGAAGGTTCTAGGTTCTATAGAGGAGAAGGAGCAGGAAAGTGTTTCTCCTTAATTTATCCAGGTAAAAGGATTTTCAAAGAACATCTCCTAGAACTTGACCTATAGTCCTTGAATATTGGGAGCCCCAAAGACTGGTCTGCCTATGCCAGGAGAAGTCTAAAGATTTGAACAGCAAAGAGAAAGTCTGCAATGGATAAAATCTACATTTCTACTGACACCAAGTACAGGGTTATAGGGTAATTCTCTTAAGGCTCAGATATAGATCCTGGACTAGGGAGGCAGCCTGGGCTCTGAGAAGTCAACCTGAAGAAGTCAAAGTCCTAAAATGGAAAGAGAGACTGCTGGAAGTTTAGAAGTAAAACAAACAAACTAGACAAGGAGTAGCTTCCAATGTGTCTCAGAGTAGAACTACACTCCATATGATTTTCCATGACTGATTTCAATGACTGAAGTAGATCACCAGGCCTTTCTTCCAAAGCATCTCTGGGTAGACTCGAACCTCCAACCTTTCAGTTAATAGCCTACCATGTTAACCATCTGCACTACCCAGGAATTCTAAATAGTTGCCCTTGGGGGACTCAAAAGCAGCCAGATATGGAAACATTACTAGTTAAAGGGAACTGAAATCATAGGTCCCCCAGCAGGAGGATATCCCATGAACAAAAATAGACCACGAGAAAAAGAGCCAACAATTTTACATTTGTCATATTTGGAAATGCCACCTGTAAAGATGTTGCTGTTGTTATCAGGTGCTGTTGCATCTGCACCAACTCATAGTGACCCTATGGACAACAGAAAAAAACACTGCCTGGTCATGAGTCATCCTCACAATCCTTGCTATACTTGAGCCCATTGTTGTAGCCACTATGTTGTCCATCTTGTTAAAGGTCTTCCCCTTTTTTGCTAACCCCCCACTTTACCAAGTGTGTTAGACTGGGTTCTCTAGAGAAACAAAAAACAGTAAAGATCATATATATAGAGAGAGAGAGAAAAAAAAAATTATCTTAGGAAAATGGCTCACACACTTATAGATGCTGGCAAGTCCAAAGTTCCTGGATCAAACATCAAGCTGGAGGTTTTTCCTGGCCCTTGCAACCACAGGGGCTGAGGAGCTCAAGGCTGGCAGGCAGTACACCAGCTGTTGACTCCAATGAATGGCGAATCCAAGATCTCCAGGCCTAATGGTGGACTGTTCACTCATGGACAGTTGTAGGCAGCACAACAGAATCCCGATCCACAGAAGAATGTCTCTCTTCCCAGGAAGTCCTTGGATATACTGAAATCAAGCTACACCTCTAGGGAAACCCCCTTTCAACAGATTGGCCACTCAGAACATAGTTATCTGATCCCATCATGGGAACAACCACACCACTACAGCTCAAACTGCACAGAATTGTGGTCCAGCCAAGCTGACACACAGGTCCAACTATCACACCAAGCATATCTTTCTCCAGAGAATGATACCTTCTGATAATTTGACCAAAGTAGGTGAGACAAAGTCTGGTCATTCTCACTTCCAAGGAGCATTCTGGCTGCAATTCTTCCAGGACAGATTTGTTCATTTTTCTGTCAGTCTATGGTGCTCTAAGTATTCTTTGCCAACGCCACAACTCAAAAGCATCAACTCTTCTTTAGTCTTCCTTATTCATCGTTCAGCTCTCACATGCATGAGAGGTGATTGAAAATACCATAGCTTGGGTTAGGTGTACATTAGTCTTCAAGGAGGGAGCTCTGGTAGCATAGTGCCTAAGGAACTTGACTGCTAACCAGAAGGCTGGCAGGTCAAACCCACCAGCCACTCCTCGGAAGGAAGATTGGGCAATCTACTTCCATAGTGATATTGCCTCAAACCCAAGGAGTGGTCACTATGAGTTGGGTCTGACTCGATGGCACATAACAACAACAACAACAGCAGTCTTCAAGGAGACATTTTTGCTTTTCACCACTTGAAAGAGGTCTTTTGAAGCAGATTTGCCTAGTGCAATACAATGTCTGATTTCTTGACTGCTGCTTCCATGAGTGTTGATTGTGGGTCCAAATAAAATGAAATCCTTGACAATTTCAATCTTTTATCCATTTATTGTGATGCTGCTTACTGGTCCACTTGTGAGGATTTTTGTTTTCTTTATGTTGTTGTTGTTGTTGTTATGTGCCGTCGAGTCGGCCCGACTCATAGCGACCCCTCCTTGGGTTTCCATATACTGAGACGTAATTGATACTGCAGACTGTATTCCTCAATCTTCATCAGTAAGTACCTCAAGTCATCATCCCTTTCAGCAAGCAAAGTTGTGTCATCAGCGTATCTCAGGTTGTTAATGAGTCTTCCTCCAACCCTGATGCCTTCCTCTTCATATAATCCAGCTTCTCAGATTATTTGCTCAGCATACAGATTGACTAAGTATGTAAGAGGTTACAACCCTGCTGCACAGCCTTCCTGATTTTAAACCTTGCAGTATATCCTTGTTCTGTTCAAATGACAGCCTCCTGATCTATGTACAGGTTCCTCATAAACACTATTAAGTGTTCTGCAATTCCCATTCTTCTCAATGTTATTCATAATTTGTTATGGTCCACACAGTTGAATGTTTTTGCATAGTCAATAATATATAACTGAACATCTTTCTGGTATTCTTTGTTTTCAGCCATGATCTGCTTGACATCTGCCATGATAGCTCTCATCTATGTCCTGTTCCGAATGCAGCTTGCATTTCTGGAAGTGTCCTGTCAATATACTGCTCCAACTGTTTGTTTGTTTGTTTTTAATTATCTTCAGCAAAATTTTATTTTTGTGTGATATTAATGATACTGTTTGATAATTTCTGTATTCTGTTGAATTACCTTTCTTTGGGATGGGTACAAATATGGATCTCTGCCACTCAGTTGGCCTGGTAACTGTCTTCCAAATTACTTAGCATTGAGCAGTTGGTGCCTCCAGTACGGCATCCATTTGTTGAAATATCTCAGTGGGAATTCCATCAATTCCTGGAGCCTTGTTTTTTGCCAATTTCTTCAGTGCAGGTTCAACTTCTTCCAACACCATTCATGTTGATCATATGCCACCTACTGAATGAAATAGTTGAACATCAACCAATTCTTTCTCATACAATAACTCTGTGCGCTCCTTCCATCTTTTGATGTTTCTTGCATCATTCACTTGCATCATATTGCATTCTTGCATCATATTCTCCATAGAATCTTTCAATATTGCAACTCACGGCTTGAATTTTTTATTCAGTTCTTTCAGCTTGAGAAATGCCAAGAGTGTTCATCCTGTTTGGTTTCCTAACTCCAGGTCTTTGCACATTTCCTTACAATAATTTACTCTGTCTTCTCAAGCTGCTCTTTGAAATCTTCTGTTCATCTCTTTTATCTTGTCATTTCTTCCATTGCTTTAGCTACTCTTCATTCAATAGCAAGTTTCAGAGTCTCTTCTGATATTTTTGTCTTTTCTTCCTTTCCTGTTTTTTAATGATCTTTTTTGCTTTCTTCATGCATGATGTTCTTGATGTCATCCCACAGTTCATCAGATTTTAGGTCATTGGTGTTTAGTGCATCAAATCCATTTTTCAGATAGTCTTTAAATTCAGGAGGGATATAATCACAGTTATATTTTGGCTCTCATGGACTCCACAGCTAGATATAACAACACTAGCCACATAAAACCTTTCTTACATTTTATCTTTCCTCTCTGCAATGGCAGAAAATTATACCTGAATGGAAAAGGAAGTAGAATTAGAAAATCAAGAAGAAACATAACATGTTCTTTCTCCATTCCTGGGAGAAAGATTGGAGACAAAGGAACTCTAAATTAGTTCTAAGTTTTGATATTTTGTTTTATAGGAATTTTTATTTGCTACAATCAGATGTTCTTGTAATTGAAGGAACCAGACAGCTATTAGAATGGACAAATGTTTCATCAAGGGTGGGAAAGAGTAAGTCTAAATGCAGATTTGAAAGGAAAAAATAAAGAACAATCTTCTCACTCCAGAGTCCAGCTTACTTGATATAATGACTACACAAGTTACAAAGTGTTTTAAAGCAGAGGATCCCTAGTGCTGCAGTGGTAAAGCACTTGGCTGCAAACTGAAAACTTGATGGTTAGACCCCATCAGCTGCTCCATGGAAGAAAAGATGTGTCATCTGCTTCCATAAAGATTTACAGCACTGGAAACTCTGTGGATCATCTCTACTCTGTCGTATAAGGTCAAATTTAAAGCACCACTAGAAAATCAGTGGGCAGCTGCAATTACATAGAAAGTGAAGACCATATGTTGGTGATATCAAGGCCTGCTGAAGTCCTTAATCAGCTCAGTTGTGACTTTATGTGAAATAAACAAGTTTACTAGTGAAATCATTTGGAATAGTTAAAAAAAATAGATGAAAGAAAAACTAGTTTGTATTTGCTCCTTTCTATTTTACATTTTTTTTCTGTTACAAACATAGTAGACTTTTTTTTTATTATTTTTTTTAATTTTTAGGAGCCCAGTGGATGCTGAACAGTGTGAGATTAACTTTAAAATCAAAAATGGGGCAAGATGGCAGACTAGGCAGAAAGACTGTATAGACCCTCTTCAACAAAGAAAAGGGAAACCAATTAACACAGACACAGAAGATAATCTTGGACCCCTGAGCCTTGAAGGGAAGGATATAGAAGTGGA
>NW_006926753.1:0-422 GCF_000298275.1 Orycteropus afer afer | reverse complement strand
CATCACAGTCTGTGTTCAGACGGAGCCTGGGTGCCCTGCCCTGTCCTCCACCTATTTTTTTCTTCTCTCTCTCTTTTTTTTTTTATTTTCTCCTTTTTCACTTTCTTTTTTCTGGTGATTAATTTGATTGTATTTGTCTCTTTTAAAACAACTATTATACTTAATACTTTTGTCCTTTTTACTATTATTTTTAATCTTCCCCTCCTAGGTCCTAGTTTTCAGCATTTTTTCTTTTCCCTGTGCCTGGCTGAATTTTTTTTTTTTTTTTAATTTAAGTGTTTTTTTCCCATGGCTAACCCTATTCCTTGTTTTGTTTTTTGCATTTTTCCCTTCATTATTCTCCTTCTCTACTGTTTTTGCTCTTAGGGCCCTATCCCCACATATTGCAGGTTATCTTCTTTTTTCTTCTTTTTTTTTTCCCA
>NW_006926752.1:6979-8035 GCF_000298275.1 Orycteropus afer afer | reverse complement strand
GTTGTTATTTGCTATTTTTGGTTCTCTGATCAAAGGACTCCCTTTAGGATGTCTTGTAAGGTTGGTCCCATTCTTCTCAATGTTATCCATATTTTGCTGTGATCCACACAATCAGAAGCCTTTGCATAGTCTTTAAAATATAAGTAAACATCTTTCTAGTGTTCTTTGCTTTCAGCTAAGATCCATTGGACATCAGCAAGTATATCCCTTGTTCGACATCCTCTTCTTAATCTAGCTTGCATTTCTGGAAACTTTCTGTCAATATACTGCTGCAAACATTTTTGAATTATCTTCAGTAAGATTTAACTTGTATGTGATATTAATGATATTGTTCGATAATTTCCACATTCTGTGGAATGGATTTGGAATGGAGACAAATATGGATCTCTTCCAGTCAGTTGGCCAGGTAGCTGTCTTCCAAATCTCTTGGCATAACCAAGTGACTACCTCCAGTGAGGCATCCATTTGTTGAAACATCTCAATGGGTATTCCAGCAATTCCCAGAACCTTGTTCTTTACCAATTCCTTCAGTGCAGCTTTGACTCCTTCCTTCAGTACCATTGGTTCCTGATCATATGCCACCACCTGAAATGGGTGAACATTGACCAATTCTTTTTGGTATACAATAACTCTGTGTATACTTTCCATCTTCTTTTGATGCTTCCTGCATCACTCAATATTTTGCCCATAGAATCTTTCAATATTGCAACTCAAAGCTTAAGTTTTTTCCTCAGTTCTTTCAGCTTGAGAAATGCTGAGTGTATTCTTCCCTTTTGGTTTTCTAACTCCAGGTCTTTTCACATTTTATTATAGTAATTGGCTTTGTCTGGTCAAGCTGCTCTTTCAAATCTTCTGTTCAGCTCTTTTATCTTGTCATTTCTTCCATTTACTTTAGCTATTGTCCATTCAATGACAAGTTTCAGATTCTCTTCAAAATGGATGTTTCCATTTTGGTCTTTTCTTTCTCTCTCTTCTTTTTAATGAACTTTTCCTTTCTTCATGGATGATATTCTTGATAGCATCCCACAATTCCTCTGGTTTTCAGTCATTGGTGTT
>NW_006926752.1:4932-6514 GCF_000298275.1 Orycteropus afer afer | reverse complement strand
AAATCTTCAATTTCCTTATCTATGGCTTTGGTGGTTGGTGTGTCAATTTGAATAATAATAGCATTAACTGGTCTTCCTTATAGGTGTATGGATATTATCCTATCACTGACAGCATTGTACTTCAGAACAGATCTGGAAACACTCTTTGTGATAATGCATGCCACATCATTCCTCTTCAATTTGTCATTACCAGCATAGTAGATCATATGGTTGTCTTATTCACAATGGCCAAAACCAGTGCATTTCAGCTCATGAATGCCTAGGATATCTATCTTTATGTGTTCCATTTAATCTTTTACAACTTCCAATTTTTCTAGATTCATATTTCATACATTTCATGTTCCAATTATTAATGGATGTTTATATCTGTTTCTACTCATTTTGAGTTATGCCATATCAGCCAGTGGAGGGCCTGAAAACTTTATCCATATCATTAAAGTCATCTCTACTCTGAGGAGTCAGCTCTTCCCCAGTCAAATTTTGAGTACGACCTGAAGGGCTCATCTTCTGGCACTATATCAGACAGTATTTCAGCTATTCATAAAGTTTTCCAGTAATTTTTCAGACAGTGTTTCACTGATATTCATAAGGTTTTCACTGGCCAATTGTTTGAGTAGTGGAAGACCTCTTCCTTCTTCCCAGTCTTTCTTAGCTTGGAAGCTCCACTGAAACCTGTCCACCATGGGTAAACCTGCTGGCATTTTGCAACACAGTGTATAGCCTACAGCCTCACAGCAACATGTCAGCCACCGTAGGATGACAAACTGACAGGCAAATTTGTCTCCCTTAGTTGTTCCTGACCCCTCTGCACCTGCCTACCTTGTGCAACAGCCTTAAAATAGGGCTTCCCACAAGTAAAAAGTAGCCCCGGAGCCCCAGCCCACCCACCTCCAGCTCAGCCTTAAAATAGAGCCACACCCAAACAAAAAGCAGCCTCCAAGCCTTCAATCTGTATGCTGAGCAAATAATCTGAGAAGGTGGATTATATGAAGAACATGGCATCAGGAGTGGAGGAAGACTCATTAACAACCTATGATATGCAGATGACACAACCTTGTTTGCTGAAAGTGAAGATGACTTGAAGCACTAACTGATGAAGATCAAAGACTACAGTCTTCAGTATGGATTACACTTCAACATAAAGAAAACAAAAATCCTTACAACTGACCCAATAAGCAGCATCATGATAAATGGAGAAAAGATTGAAGTTGTTAAATATTTCATTTTACTTGGATTCACAATCCACATCCATGGAAACAGCAGTCAAGAAATCAGACATTATGCTGCACTGGACAAATATGCTGCAAAAGACTTCTTTAAAGTGTTAATGAGCAATAATGTTTTGTTGAAGACTAAGGTGTGCCTTATCCATGCCATGGCATTTTCCATCACCTCATTTGTATGTGAAAGCTGGACAGTGAACAAGGAAGACCGAAGAACAGTTGATGCATTTAGATTATGGTGTTGGTGAAGAATTCCGAAAATACCATGGACTGCCAGAGGAAAAAATAAATCTATCTTGGAAGAAGTGCAGTTTCTTCTTTCAAGGAATGCTCCTTGAAAGCAAGAATGTCCAGACTTC
>NW_006926752.1:2990-4272 GCF_000298275.1 Orycteropus afer afer | reverse complement strand
TATAGGTTATTTATTTATTTGTCTCTGGTTAGGTTTATACCTATGTACTTCATCTTTTGAGTGGTTATTGTAAATGGTATTACTTTCCTGATTTTCTTTTCAAAGTTCTCTTTGTTAATATAAAGGAATCCAACTGGTAATTGTATGTCATGCTTTTACCCTGCCACTTTGTTGAAACTTTCAATTCATTCTAGTAATCTTTTTACAAATTCTTTGGGATTTTCTACATACAAGATCATATCATCTGCAAGCAGAGATAGTTTCACTTCTTTGCCAATTTGGATGCCTTTTATTTCCCTTTCTTGTCTTATTGCTCTGGCTTGGACTTTCAATACTTCACTGAATAGAAGTGGTGATAAAGGGCATCCTTGTTTGTTACCCATTCATAACAGGAATGCTTTCAGTGTCTCCCCACTGAGAATAATGTTGGCTGTTGGTTTTGTATATATGCCCTTAATTATGTTGATTAATTCCCTTCTATCCTATTTGGAAGAGAGAATGACCAGACTTCATCTCACCTACTTTGGTCATGTTGTCAGAAGGGATCAGTTCCTGGAGAAGGATAACAAGCTTGGTAAAGTGGAGGGTCAGTGAAAAGGGAGAAGACTCTCAACAGGATGGTCTGACACAGTGGCTGCAATGATGGGCTCAAGTATAGCAAGAATTGTGAGGATGACACATGGGCAGTGTTTTGTTCTGTTGTACATAGGGTTGCTGTGAGTTGGAGCCAGATCAACAGCACCTAACAACAACAGCAACAACATTCCTATTTTAAGTTTTTTAAATCAGAAATGGGTGCTACAAATAGATTTTTTAAAAATAACTCTAAATAGAAATTTATTTCTCATTCACAGAACAGTCCATTGTGAGCTTTTTCTTTTTTAGAAGACTTTTTTTTTTTCCCCTCAATGCAGTAAATACAGGGATTTAGGTTCCTTCCTTCAATATAGTTTTCACCATCCTCTTGGGCAGAAATTGGCAAATTATGGCCTGTGTGCCAAACTTTGCCTGCTGTCTGTTTCTGTAAATAAAATTTCATTATAAAAAAATCATATGTATTCATTGAGGTATTGTCCATTTTATAATAAAATGACAGAGTTGAAAATGTGCCACAGAGACATCATGACTTGCAAAATCTAAAGTATTCCTTCTCTGTTACTTTACAGAAAATGTTTGCTGATCCCTGCCCTAGAATCTTATCAACATCATCTGAGTTCAGCTAGAAGAAAGACAAATAGAAAGTGGAGAAGGTATAATGCTTTTTAAAAAAAAAAAAAAAAAA
>NW_006926752.1:0-894 GCF_000298275.1 Orycteropus afer afer | reverse complement strand
TGTGACTTAAGTCACCATGATTATTCAACTCACCACCCTTACTCAAGTATTCAGCTCACACCTTTAGCAAGTCACCACCCTTACTCAAGTCACATCCTTGTTTGTGTCACATCTTTTATCTTACAAGAGATAAAAGGAGAGAGAGAAGTCAGAAGACCAGAGAAATAGGGACCTGCGTACCACCAAGGAAGAAAAGCCAGGAGCAAAGCATATCCTTTGGACCTAGGGTTGCTGGGTTGAGAACCTCCTAGACCCAGGGGAAGATTAATGCCAAGACACATGGAAATCTCCAATGACTGCTGGGCTCACAGATGTTGAAAGGAAACAAGGAATTTCCCCTACAGCCCATGCCATGAATTCAGACTTCTAGTCTCCTAAACTGTGAGAAAATAAATTTCTGTATGTTAAAGCTATCCACTTATGGTATTTCTGCTATAGTAGCACTAGATAACTAAGACACAGGGTTTCCAAAAAGTAGTCTGCCAAGCAATGGGAGTGAATGGATATGTTCTTCAGAGTCTCAGTTCTTTGGCAAAACCTTGTTCATTTTATATTTTGATTTCATGATTAAATTTAAAAGTTAGTGGGAACACATTCTGGCTGGCTCATCAAAATAATCACGTACTGACTCAACTGCCATGTAACACTAGTGCCTAGGTTTGTGTTTGTATTTATGATTGTTTTTGTATCAAATAGCATCATGGAGTGTTAATTGACCAAAGGTTTCAAAGTTCTAAGAATATGGCAAAATGGTGGGAGAATGGGATCATCATATAGAATATGACGGTATTGTTGTTGTTATTTGCCGTCGAGTCGGACCTGACTCATAGTGACCCCTCCTTGGGTTTCTGAGGCAGTATCATTATGGAAATAGATTGCTCAACCTTCCTTCCA
>NW_006926751.1:7569-9176 GCF_000298275.1 Orycteropus afer afer | reverse complement strand
TCAGCATTGACTCCGTGGCAGTGAGTTTGTTTGTTTGTTTTTCAATAAGCTTTCCTAGGCTGTAATCTTTGCAGGCACAAATATGGATATCTTACAGTTGTCTTCCAAATATCTTGGCATACCCCAGTAAGCTCTTACAGCATTGCATCTTTTTGTTGAAACTTCTCAGTTGGTATTACATCAATCCTGGGAGCCTTGTTTTGGCCAGTGCCTTCAGTGCAATTTGGACTTCTTCCTTAAGTATCATTTTTTTTTTTTTTAAATCATATATTACTTTCTGAAATAGTTAAAGATTGACTAATTCTTTTTTGGTACAGTGACTCTGTGTAGTCATTCCATCTACTTTTGATGCTTCCTGCATTGTTCAATCTTGCCTATAGAACCGTTTAATATTTCAACTCATAGTTGTTTTTTGTTTTTTTTTTTTTTAGCTTGAGAAATGCCAAGTGTGTTCTTCTCCTTTGATTTTGTAACTCCAGGTCTTTGCACATTCTATTACAATGCTTTGTCTTCTTGAGCCACTTTTTGAAATTTTCTGTTCAATTATTTTACTTTTTCACTTCTTCCATTCACTTTAGCTATACTTCATTCAAGAGCAAGTTTCAGAGTTTCTTCTGACATCCATTTTATTATTTTCTTTCTTTCATGTGTTTTTCATGGTCTTTTCTTTTATTCATGTAGGATGTCCTTGATGTCATCCACAGCTTGTCTGGTTTTCAGTAATTAGCATTCAATACATCAAATCTATTCCTGAAATGGTCTAAGAATTCAGATGGAATAGACTCAAGAACTTAAATTGGCTCTGGTGAACTTCTTTAAGTTTACTTCAGCTTTGACTTGAAATTGAATATGAGCAATTGTTGATCTGTCCTAAATTTGGCCATTTATCATGATGCTGCTTAGGGTTCCAGTTGTGAGGATTTTTGTTTTCTTTATTTTGAGGTGTAAGCCATACTTCAGACTGCAGTTTTCAATCTTTTTTAATTTTACAGTATCATTTTCTCTCTTGCTGTCCACTAACCCTCAAATCAAAAAAGGACTAAAGTAAAAAAAAAAAAAAATTCTACTTGGGGAATGCATATTCTCTTCGGTAATCAGCTCAGATTTCACAATGAAACTGAAAAGGAAAATACATCAAGTTGGGTGCTCTGACCTCTTTACTCCTAATGGTAAATATTTGCTTAATTCTTGGACACTTTCACCATACTGCCATAGCTTCCAGAGATAAGACCCTGTATTTTCAAATATATATATATTGTTCCACACTATGCTATCAACATTTCCATGGATCTATACTGATTTTCTGTATATGAAGTTTTACTTTAAGTAACAACATATGTCTGTGCATGTATATATGCATATACATCAAAAGAAAAGCCAGCTATCATCCAGGTGCAGACATTTTGTTTTATGTGTAGTCATTCAACTTCCTACCTGTCCTAGAGACATAACGTCATGCATATCGCTTTCATAACATATCCATCAGATATCACTCAGTCAAGGGTTCTTTCTTGCAGCCATGTTGGAGTAACTGGCTTGAGACTTGGCCTCCTACTGTGAACAACTAGAAAACTAGAAAAAATGTATGAAATAATTGCTTTTAGAAA
>NW_006926751.1:5347-7279 GCF_000298275.1 Orycteropus afer afer | reverse complement strand
AGATATTTGAGTTCGGACTATCTAGACAGGAGGGAACTTGATGCAAATTCTGGTAATTCAGTAGAACACCTAGAAAAGTTTCTTCTTGTGGTAGGTAAAATAATGGGCATTGAAATTGTTAAACATTTTTGTATAGTTCTATATTTGGTCATTTAAATGTATCTAAAAGATAGATAATACCAAGTGTAGATGAAGAAGTGGACATATCGTAGCATTGCTGGCAGGGATGCAAAAGAATACAATCAATCTGAAAAATATAAATATGTTTTAATTCTGTATATGGTTAAACAAATATTTTACATAACCTAGCCATTTGACTCCCAATTATTTCCCCAAAAGATATGAAGAAATACAGGACCAAATATACAATATACAAAAATGTTTAACAATTTCAATTTTATTTCTAAAAATCCCATAATGTATGCATCAAAAATTAAATCAATAAAGAAATTTTCATATAATCATACATTGAAATACTCCTCAGTAAAAAAAAAAAAAAAAAATTACTATTGATTTATATAATGATATGGAAGATATCATTTTTTTTAACAATTACCTTGAGCAAAATAAGCCAGGCATAAAGGTGTGCATGCTGTTTAATTCCATCTACATAAAATTATATAAACAAACAAAGAAGCAAAGATAAAAACAAGCACACAAACAAAGCTAATACTAAGAGAAAGAAAGCTGATCAGTATTTCCTATGCTCAGGATTTTGAGTCCAACCACTACTAGTCTGTCAGTTTGTCCTACTGTGATATCTTGCATGCTGCTGTGAGGCTGGAGACTATACCACTAGTATTTTGAATACCAGCTGGGTCACCCATGATGGATAGGTTTCAGTGGTGCTTTGAGACTAAGACAGACTGGGAAGAAAGAAGAGGCCATCCATTAAGGGGAAAAAAAATTGATCAGTGAAAATCTATGAAAAGCAATGAAACACTGTCTGATGTATCACTGGAAGATTTTATGAGTAGCTATGAAACATTATATGATATAGTGCTGGAAGATGAGCCCCTCAGGATGGAAGACACTCAAAACATGACTAGGGAAGAGTTGCCTCCTCAAAGTAGAGTCAACTTTAATGACTAGGATGGCATGAAACTTTTGGGTCCTTCATTTACTGACAGGGAACAACTCAAAATCGGAAGAAACAGCTGCAAACATCCATTAGTAATCAGGACATGAAATGTACAAAGAATAAATGTAGGACAATTGGAAGCTGTCAAAAGTAAAAAGGAAGGCAAAAGGATTGATATCCTAGGCATCAATGAACTGAAAAGGACTGGACTTAGCCATTTTCAGGGAACTCTGATAGTGTAGTGCCTAAGTCATTTGACTGCTAACCAGAGGGTGGTTCAAACACACCAACCACTCCTCAGAAGGTAGATTGGAAAATCTACTTCTGTAGTGATACCACCTTAGAAACCCAAGGAGGGTTTACTATGAGTCAGATCCAACTTGATGGGAATGGGTGGATAGCCATTTTGATTCAGACAATCCTATGATCTTCTATGATAGGAATTGTTGACAAATTGAAGAGGAATGGGATCATGTTTAAGGTCAAATAAATTGTTTCAAAGCTATCCTGAAGTACAACATTGCCAGTGATAAGATAAAATCCATACGCCTAAAAGGAAGACCAGTTAATACTACTATTATTCAAATTTACACACCAACAACTACAGCTGAAGAAGAAGAAATTGAAGATTTTACCAACTTCTGTACTCTGAAATTGACCAAATATGCATTCAAGATGTACTGATTATCACTAGTGATAGCAATGTGAAAGTAGGAAAGAAGAATCATCAGCAATTGGAAAATATGGTCTTGGTGATAGAAATGATGAAGGAGATAACATGAAATAATTTTACAAAACCAATGGTTTATTCATTCTAAATACTTTTTTTCTGAACATGATGGGTTCATGTG
>NW_006926751.1:3071-3912 GCF_000298275.1 Orycteropus afer afer | reverse complement strand
CAAATTGAAATTAAAGGTGTGGCACTTATCACCAGGAAGAATATTTCAAGATCTGTCCTAAAGTACAATATTGTCAGTGATAGGATAATATTCATATGTCTACAAGCAAGACCAGTTAATAGGACTATTATTCAAATTTTTACACCAACCACCAAAGCTGAAGATGAGGAAATTGAAGATTTTTACCAATTTCTGTAGTCTATAATTAACCAAACATGCTATCAAGATATATTGACAATCTCTTGTGACTGGAATGCAAAAGTTGGAAACAGAGAAGAATCAGTGGTAGCTGGAAATATGGCCTTGGTGATAGAAATAACACTGGAGATCACATGATAGAATTTTCCAAGACCAGTGACTGATTCATTGCAGATACCTTTTTCAACAACATAAATGGTGGCTACTATACACATGGACTTCACCAGATGGAATACATATCATCAGAAATTAATATTGCCACCCTTGCTCATTTTTTTTATTGCAATTTGCCTGATATAAATGTCAAGAAATTTTAAATATAAAAGAAAAACAGAAAAATCACACACAATATCTGGCAAGGGAAGAATAAGAGAAAAGAGAAAGAGTAAAAGAGTAATAAAGAAATCTCTGTGTAAATTGTCTCTTATTTTCCAAGCACTTTGATACAAGCATGTTTGTCTGTGAGTACAACAGTAAAAAGTTGTTCTCCTCATTTTAGGGTAGATGAAATTATAACAAAATTGATTTTCCTGTCCAAGTTGACATAGCTGAGAACCCTTATTTTTGTTGAGTCAATTCCTACTCATAGCAGCAGTGTAGAACACAGCAGGACATCTGCATAGACTATCAACCTCACAGACTC
>NW_006926751.1:0-566 GCF_000298275.1 Orycteropus afer afer | reverse complement strand
TCTCTCTCTCACACACACCTCCCCAAGATCCCAGAGTCATTTTCCTGATGTTTGATCCATTGGGATGACTTATGGGTATGCACCCTTGAATTTTTTACACTATATTCAACTCAGTAAGACTGTAGGCTTGAATTTCCTATCCCAGCCCAAATATGCAAGTACAGATTAACATTTAATATACTTCTATGACTTTCTGTCATAGAATCAGTTAAGATAATAACACCATTGGCTATATTTTACCTTTTAATTATATTAATGTTTAGTTTCTAAGAGTTTATTTCCATTTAGAGAAGAATCTGTTTCTAATTATGCCGATGATGAATACAGAACTGTTGGCTAAATTTAAATCACATTAATGGAGCCTTTTCAAAGAATCTGTTCAAACAGGCCAATTCACCTAACATTTTTAAGAAAATAGCAGGGGTGGTGTGAGAGTAAGATGGCGGAATAGATAGAAAGACTGCACAGGCCCTCTTCAACAAAGAAAAGGGAAACCAATTGACACAGACACAGAAGTTAATCTTGGACTCCTGAGCCTTGAAGAGAAGGATACAGAAGTAGACTAA
>NW_006926750.1:3590-7553 GCF_000298275.1 Orycteropus afer afer | reverse complement strand
CATGAGACTATGTATATGTGAACTGCTGTATGAAAAGTGAATTTACTCTGTAAATCTTCACCCAAATCCTAATAAAAAAAAAGAAAAAAAAATTGTGTTCTATATCCTAATTTGGTGAGTAGCGACTCTGGTCTTAAAAGGTTTCAAGTTACGTTGTATATGTGTGAAAGCCAGATAATGAATTAGGAAGCAAAGCCTGGAGCAAAGAAATGTGAAGAAAATTGAAGTCATTTGGAAATAATTAGTCCAGAGATATAATGGACCACGAGGACTTCAGCCTTCACTACCCTAAGACCAGAAGAATTAGATGGTGCCTGGCTACCAATGCCAACCACTCAGAAAGGGATCAAAATTGGAGTGCCTAAGGCATTTGACTGCTAACCAGAAGGCCGGTGGTTCAAACCCACCAACCACTCCTTGGAAGGAAGATTGGGCAATCTACTTCAGTAGTGATATCACCTCAGAAACCCAAGGAGGGGTTGCTATGAGTTGGATTTGACTTGATGGCAGTGAGTTGCATTTTGGTTTTTTTTTTCAGTTAGAGTGGAAGGAAAAATATGGAACAAAATTCAAAAGCACCAAAATGACCAGAATTACTGGTTGGATAGAGATTGGTGGAACCCCAAGACTATGTCCCCAGGTTATCCTTTGGGCCTAGAAATGGACTCATGTCTGTGGATTGGCTCTCAGCCCAACAGTAGAAAGACCTACATGCAGAACACCTGCCCCAGGGAGATGCACCCACCTACCCTAGGGAAATGCACCGCTTAGATCAATCAACCATGAGACATCAGAGGGGTAACATTCACATAGAGGGCAAGCTGGTCAGACAGGAATGCATAGATAAGAAGGGCACAGGGAGGGTATAGCCACAGGAAGGAGAGTGTTTTATGTTGGGAATTGTAATCTGGGCCATGAAATCAAATGTGCATAAACTGTTGAACATAAAACAAATCTGTTTTGTAAATTTTCACCCAAAGCACAATTGAAAAAAAAAGAAAGAAAGAAAAGATTATAGCCTGGAAAACCGTATAGAGCAGCTCTTCTCTGTCCTGTAGGGTCACTATGAGTTGAAATTGACTAGATGGCAATGAGTAATCATGAGTTCAGCTGCTATCCAGCATAATGGCCACTAGCCATATGCAGTTTGAAATGTAGCTAGTCTAAATAGAGATGTAATATAAAGTATGTAAGTGTAGGGAACAATGGTGGTTCAGTGGTAAAATTCTTGCCCTCCATGTGGACCACCTGGGTTCAATTCTTAGTCAGAGCACCTCATGTGCAGCCAGTGCTCATGTTTCAGTGGAAGTTTGCATGTTGCTATGATGTTGAACAAATTTCAGCAGAGTTTCCGGACCAGCTGGGACTTGGAAGAAAGAACTGGCAATTTGCTTTTGAAAATCAGCCAATAGAAACCCTATGGAACACAATGATCCAGTGCACAGCTGATCATGACAGTGTTTTATTTCATTGTGCAGGAGTTTCCTATGAGTTGGGAACCAGCTCTATACTGACTAACAAAGACACGACATCTAAGTATCACATATACAGTGCACTTGGAACACTTTTTAAAAAATCAAATACTTTACTAATATGTTAGTTAAATATTAAAATAAGAATATAAAAGTATAATGTCAAATAAAATAAATTATTTAAATTAATAGCATCCAGTTCTTTTCCCTTGTTGTAATGTGTTGTTACTGTAGGTGCCCTCAAGTCAGCTTCAACTCATACCTACCCTACGTACAACAGAATGAAACACTGCCCCACCCTATGCCATCTTCATAGTCCTTGCTAAGCTTAAGCCCATTATTACAGCCACTGTGTCAATCCATCTTATTGAGGATCTTCCCCTTTTTCACTGACCCTAAACTTTACAAGCATGACATCCTTCTCCAGGGACTGGTGCCTTCTGACAACATGACCAAATTAGTTGAGATGAAGTCTGGCTATTCAGGCTTCCAAGGAGCAATCAAGCTGCACTTCTTCCAGGACATGTTTGTTCATTCTTCTGGCAACCTATGGTATTTTCAATGTTCTTTGCCAACACCACAATTCAAAGGCATCAATTCTACTTCAGTCTTCCTAATTCATTGTCTGGCTTTCACACATATACAACGTAATTGAAAATATCATGGTTTGGGTTAGGTAAACCTTAATCTTCAAAGTGACATCTTCGTTCCTTAACACTTGTGTGTGTGTGTGATTTGGATGAAAATTTACAGAGCAAATTCACTTTCCATACAACAGTTCACACACACTTTGTCTCATGACAGTGACTACAATTTACCCAATGCAACAGCTCCCCTCCCACTTCCTCCAGATAGTTACCTCTTCCCTGTGTCCATCCTTCCATGCATTCCTGCCCTCTGAGCTGTTTACCTGTGCATAAACAGCCCTTCTTTGTCCCAAGATTGATCTCTCCAAGGAGTGTATCTACCTCAGGTAAATGTTCAATTCATATGCCTGTGTTTTGTTTGCCTGGAAGCCACAGGTATGGGTTCAATTCCAGACCTGAAGGGCAGCTAGGGGCCACAGTCTCAGTGGTTCCAGCAGGTTCTATCAGACCAGCAAACCTGGTCCCCCCCCCTTTTTTTTTCCCAAATGAATTTGAGTTTTGTTCCACATTGTTCTCCACATGGATTCTCTCAATCCAGAATCTCCTACATACATCCTCCTCCAAGTGGTTGACAGTGGTAGCCAGACACCATCTAGTTCTTCTGGTCTCATAGTCATGTAGGCTGCAGATGACATGGTGTACCAGTCACTAGAACTAACTGTTTCTATGAATCTTTGGTTTTCTTCAATCTACTTTGGTCTGGATGAGGAGTGACCCATCGTTGCATCTAGATGGCTGCTTGCAAGCTTTTAAGATCCCAGTCACTACTCACGAAAGTAGGAGGTAGAACAAGGTTTTGTGTAGTATATTATGCCAATTTAGCTTGATGTCCCCTGTGACTATGGTCCCGAGTCTACCAGTTCAACTAGTTGGTCACTCTGGGTATCTGGCTGTGACCAAGAAGTGACAACAACCTTGTCCCTTAGCTCTACTATACACCTGAGAATTCTTACAGATCATGCAAATACAATTACAGGATCATTGTCTGCCAACCCTATACATGGTCTTGGGTACACTCCCACTTCATATACATACTTAATAGCTCAGCCTGTCCATCCATCTATCCACCTGTATACCCATGTTTGCCTTCACTGACAATGCAGTACTGTGTGTGCAAAAGGGTTCATCTTTGTTGTCTGCACCTTGCATGTACCTCTCTATGCCTTCTCCTTCCTCGATGCCACCATGTTGATCACTCGCATTTGGTACATTGCCCTTCTCTTCACCCAGATCAATGCTTATCTTTACCTATCTAACAGTGTTCCCTCCCCTCCCACCCCTGGTAACCAACAAAGAAAATTTCCTTCCAGAGGTAAACCGTTCATTGACTTTTACAATAATGAACTAATACAATATTTGTCCTTCTGTGATTGACTTATTTCGCTCAGCATAATGTCCTCCAAGTTCATCCATGTTATGCGGTGCTTTGCAGATTTTAGGTTATTCTTTAGGGTTGCATGGTATTCCATTGTGCATATGTCCCATAGTTTGGTTATCTATTCCTCAGTTGATGGACGCCTAGGTTGTTTCCATCTCTTGGCTATTGTAAATAGTGCTGCGATGAACATGGATGTGCATATATCTGCTCTTGGCTTGGCTCTCACTTCTTTAGGATATATACCTAGTAATGGAATGGCTGGGTCAAATGGTATTTCTAATTCCAACTTTTTAAGGGAACGCTATACTGCTTTCCACAGTGGTTGTATCATTTGACAGTCCCACCAGCAGTGGATGAGAGTCCCAATCTCTCCACATCCTCACCAGCAGTTGTGATTTTCTGTCTTGTTGAAATTTTCTACTAGTGCTGTGGCAAGATGGTATCTCATTGTTGTTTTGATGCATCT
>NW_006926750.1:2008-2540 GCF_000298275.1 Orycteropus afer afer | reverse complement strand
GCAGTGTGAGACCTCCTACTTTGTTCTTCTTCTCCAATAGTGCTTTGCTTATCCGAGGTCCCTTTTCTTTCCATATAAAGTTAGTGATTTGTTTTTCCACATTATTAAAAATGTTTATGGGATCTGGATTGGGATTGCAGTGAATGTGTATATTGCTTTGGGTAGAACTGAAATTTTCACAATGTTCAGTCTTCCTATCCATAAGCATGGTATGTACTTCCATTTATGTAGATCTCTTATGGTTTCTTGAAGAAGTGTTTTACAGTTTTCTTTGTACAGGTCTTTTGTGTCCCTGGTAAGATTTATTCCCAAGTATTTTATTTTTCTGGTAGCTATTGTAAACAGTATTGATTTCTTTATTTCTTTTTCAGCAATTTCTTTGCTGGTGTAGACGAATTCAACTGATTTTTGGATGTTGATCTTATATCTTGCCATGATGCTCAATTAGTTCCAGTAGCTTTTTGACTGAGTCTCTTGGGTTTTCTAGGTATAGGATCATATCATCAGCAAATAGGGATAGTTTGACTTCTTC
>NW_006926750.1:0-591 GCF_000298275.1 Orycteropus afer afer | reverse complement strand
GTACCATGGACTGCTAAAAGAACTAACAGATCTGTCCTGGAGGAAGTGCAGCCGGAGTGCTCCTTGGAAGCAAGAATGGCCAGACTTCGTCTCACTTATTTTGGTCATGTTGTAAGAGGGGACCATTCCCTGGAGAAGGATGTCATGCTTGGTAGGGTGGAGGGTCGACGAAAGAGGGGGAGGCCTTCAAAGAGATGGATTGACACTGTGGCTGTGATGATGGGCTCAAGTATAGCAGGGATTGTGGGGCTGGCGTGGGATCAGGCAGTGCTTCATTCTGCTGTGCATGGGGTTACTATGAGTCGGAAATGACTCGACGGCACGTAACAACAACAACAACAACATTGTTCCCCATCTTCTGCACTGTTGTTGAGTTTCTTTCCAGTTGTTCTTTCTTTCACTGAAAGTGGTCTATTAAAGACTCCCACTCTGACTGTGAAGTCATCTATTTGCCTTTCCAACTCTTTCAAAGTTTGATTTATGTATTTTGGGGTTCTTTCATTGGATCTATAGTTATTTATTATGGTCACATCTTCTTGTTCAATTGATCCTTTAATCATTATATAATGTCCTTCCTTGTCTCATATGGTG
>NW_006926749.1:3906-7924 GCF_000298275.1 Orycteropus afer afer | reverse complement strand
AGAACCTGGTGGAACCACTGAGACTATGGCCCCTAGCTGCCCTTCAGGTCTGGAATTGAACCCACACCTGTGGTTTCCCGCCAAACAAAATACAGGCATATGAGTTGGACGTTTATCTCAAGTAGATGCATTCCTTGGAGAAAACAATCATGAGAGAAGGAAGGGCTGCTTATGCACAGGGAGATAGCTCAGGGGGCATGAGTATATGGAGGGATGGACACAGGGAGAGGTAATTATGGGGAGGAAGTGGGAGGGGAACTGTTGCATTGTGGTAAACTGTGGTCAATGACATGGGACAAAGTATATGTGAACTGCTGTGTGGAAAGTGAATTTGCTCTGTAAATCTTCACCCAAATCATAATAATTTTTTTAAAAAAATTGACTGTCAGGGACTAGTGGAGCCAAGATTCAAACTGAGGTCCATCTAATTCAAAGCTGAGCCCCTTAAATTTATATGAGACTCACTTATTAAGGAAGGGAGCAGTGGTGTTTCAGTGGTGGAATTCTTGCCTTCTGTGTTGAGGACTCAGGTTCTATTCTCCTCAAGGGCAATTCACGTGCAGCCACTACGTGTCCTTCAGTGGAGGCTTGTGCATTGCTATGATGCTGGACAGGTTCCAATGGAACTTCCAGACTAAGATGGACTGGGAAGAAGAGTCTGCTTATGTATTTCTGAAAAACCAACCAATGAACACCCATGGATCTCAGCGCTCTGATTCTCAACCAGTCATGGGATGGTGCAGGATGAGGCGACTTTGTTCTGTTGTGCATGGAGATGTGTTGTGGGCCAGCCCGAGAGCAACTAATAACATCAACAATTTTTGGAAAGGCTGAAAACTTGAGTTTTTCCTGTCCATATTCCACACTAAGGACCAGCCACCTTTAGACAAGTTGCTTTTCTTTCTATTCTTGTCCCTAGTTCACAAACTGGATGCTACAAAGGGATCTGAATATTTTGGAACAGGAGTCATGCTAAGTTCTATGTGCAAAGTTGCTGTCAAGGCTCTTTCCCATCAGACTGTTCTTTTCTTTTCTTTTAAAATTTTTATTGCGATTTGGGTGAAAGTTTATAGAGAAAATTCATTTCCATACAGTAGTTCATACACATTTTGTCTCATGATGTTGACTACAATTCCCCACAATGTAACAGAGCTCTCTTCCCACTTCTGCCCCATAGCTACCTCTTCCCTGTGTCCTTCCCTCCCATTCACTTCTGCTCCAACCCCCCGTCTCCATGTGCAAACCATACCCTTCAGTTCTCCCATGTTTGATCTCTCCAAGTAGTGTATCTACCTGATGTAAATGTTCAGCCCATATGCCATTAGGCTGTTCTTAAATCTTGCAACTCTAGAGCAATATTACATTTCTTTATTTCTTCTACCTAAAACAGTTCTGTATATAGTGTCTGACTATTGCATCGAAAGCGTTTTGAGCTATTTCATACCCAAGTATTTTCCTAGAAATATGAATTAAGTTTCTCAACTTGTTCTTAGAAAATATATATATTTTTAATAGTAATAATAATTATAGTACTTTATAGTTGTAAAGACCTTTTAATCTGGAGAATGTATATGAATTTCACTTATATTACCCATTGCATACTCTCAGTGGGGGTGTTGGAAGTGGTGTTTTCAACACAGAAATATATATTATTTAAAAAATTCCACTTTCTCTTCTGTTTTAAATTTATTATCCCTCTTCAAAATGATTATATTTACATCTATTTTAGAAACACATAATAAATAAAAAATAGTAAATGTGGGTTTCCCTCACTCTCTTCTGTGGTAATTTTGTTGCAAATATCTTCTTACTTCCCTTAGTAAGCAATATTTTCTATTTCCGTTTAAGCTTTACTTGCCTAATTTAACAAGGTTTATTTTTCTTTTAAGATTGGTTGGGTGGTACAAATGGTTAATGTGATTGGCTGCTAAATGAAAGGTTGAACATTCAGGTCCATCCAGAGGCATCTGGGAAAATAGGCCTGGCAACCTACTTCTGGAAAATCAGTCATTGCAATCCCTATAGAGCACAGTTCAACTCTAGTACACATGAGGTCACCATAAGTCAGAAATGACTCAATGGTAATTGTTTTATTGTCTGAGGCGGTACCTCTACAGAAGTAGATTGCCCAATCATCCTTCTGAGGAGTGGCTGGTGGGTTTGAACCGCCAGGCTTCTGGTTAGCAGTCAAATGCCTTAGGCACTATGTCACCAGAACTCCCTTTATTGTCATCCTGAAGAGCCCTGGTGGTGCAGTGGTTAAGTGGTCAGCAGTTTGGACCCACCAACAGGAGGGAAAGATGTATCAGTCTGCTTCTGTAAAGATTTACAGCCTTGGAAGCCCTATGAGGCAGATCTACTCTGTCCAATAGAGTCACTAGTAGTCAGAATTAACTTGGTGGTTATGGATATGTTTTTGAGTATTGTGTTTCTATCCATACAGGTCTAAAGAAAATTCTTAAACTCTTGTTTCCTCTGACACAGAATATTTTTTTAGTGCACAATTCTACCTCACTGATATTTTACTTTTGTAAATGATTGTGGTATTTCTAAAAACAGTAGGCATGAGAAGGCATGGTACTCACAGTCAACATATGGTCACCCAGCTCCAGTGGATCATCAACACAAATAGCAATATCAGTGTGGACTTAAGCTTATAGAGTTGCCAGTTATTATCGTCTTTGAAAAACCTCATTTTCCTGCCTCACAGGTTATTTGTTTTCTGACTCCTTCGCAGGTTTATTCATTACTGAGTCACTAAGTGTTGGAGATACTCAAGGCTTAGTCTTGATCCCTCTTCTCTTCTGTCTCCCTTTCTCCATAGGTTATTCACTTGACTTTAAATATCATTTTTATGCCTATGAGTCCCACAGGTATAGCTTAATCACAGATATTGTTTCCGTGGTCTATATGGAGGCCCCATAAGCATTCCACACTTAACATTTACAAATCTGGGAACACCTCCACTTCCACATCTGCTCTGCCTCTGCTTGCCACCTTGGGCACACCTAATGTGCTCTGAGTCATTCTTGGCACTTCCTTCTCACTCAACACAAATTGCTGGCAATTCTTCCACCAACATATATGCCTAAGATATGGGTTTATTTCCATTTCCATTGTCATGTCAAGCCACTTTTCTCCTGCTTCCATGGAGTTCCCCTTCAATCCATTCTCTCAAGCAAAGAGAGTGATTCGGTATTTACCTTGCTGAAAACCTTTAATGATTTTCCACTGCACTTGGATAAAATAAATAATTCCTTCACATGGGGTTCCTTTGAGTCGGAATCAGGTCAACAGCACCCAATAATAATAGCAGCATATGTATAATAAGGAATATGCTTTATAAAAATTTCTTGATGGATTGATTACCAGTGGGGAGTCAGGTCTCAGGTACCAAACAGCAAAACTAATTCAAGGGAATTATGTCCCTGGACTACAAATTGTGTATTCAAATGGTATCATGTTGGATATAAATAACAGTTTATTTTAAATGATTATAAAGAGAAGTGGCTGGAAACTAAAAGCATGTATATCTTTTCCACTTATTAAAGAGAATTTAGGATACACTTAAGATAACATAGTAAATCTTGTTTGTTTTGCCAGTGTAGCTACAGCTTGGCATTAAAATCTCTGTTACTTAATAGAAACATTCAATTTTAGAGCCCTAAAATATCACAGGAAATCCCTCATTAAAATTATATCTCTTCATATTCGATTAAGCCGTATCATATAATGACTTGTATTTTCAGGTCTCACACAAGAGTGAAATATTAATTTGACAATTTAGTTGCTTTTACATATCCATGAAAACTTTTTTAAAATTTAAATACCTACAAATAATGCATTATAAAGCAAATACTCCATATTGAGTAAGTTATTTTACTGTTGCAAGTTTTGGATGACTATGTGCAATCATTCATAAATAAAGTGATGCATGTTGTTGTTGTTATTTGCCATTGAGTCAGACCAGATTCATAGTGAACCCTCCTTGGGTTTCCAAGACAGTATCACTATGCAA
>NW_006926749.1:0-3766 GCF_000298275.1 Orycteropus afer afer | reverse complement strand
TTTGCCACACAGTCTGCTGTTATTTTTAGTCAGAATGATTACAAGGTAAATAGAAAGGTAAGAAATTTGCTCTCTGCCTGTTTGTTTTTCAAAAAAACCAGCATGTTTTTTTGAATATCCATGATGTGTTTTGTGATGGACATGGTTTTAAAGAAAATACTAGTATTTTGGCCTCAAAGATTATTATATACCATGACCCTCCTATGCTTTGGATGTTATGTGAGAAATGTTAAATTAATACTCTTGATTTTCCCATAAGATCTTACAATGAAATTTTCATAATAAGGAATATCCATAATTGTTATAGTATGTGATAATATATATTAAATGTAATATAATGCTTCAAATATGCAGAAGAATTGGAACTCATCTCTTGGTGGGTTACTCTAGAACATCTTAGTGGAAAAGGTAGCAGCTGCTCTGAGCTACACATTGAAAGATAATTTTATGCATACAAACACATGCATGCACATCTGTGTTCATATATTTCTCTTTTTGTCTGTTCAATACCCCATCTTTGGTGCAAAAAATTACTTCTCACTGAATATCCACATATTCTCTTACCCTTCTTATGTTGCTTTGAAGTGGCATTGGCACTAACATGACAAAACTCTGGAAAATGGGAATGTGGGGGAAGTGACGCATTACTTTTGTTCTGAGGCACCTAATAGTCCATTAAGTGAGGCACTTAATAACTATGTCCATTCCTTGGTTCCCCTTTGCCAATGCCTCTGGATCTCATGTTGAGAGGCAGAGCCAAAACATGAAAATGGTCTAAGTCCCTGCTCACTGTGGAAGAGAGTTTCTTGGCCTAAATCAGATTTTATGTGAGCACAAAGTAAACATTTGTTAGTCACTAAGATTGAAGGGTTTGTTGGTTGTGGCAGCTACCCTCAATTGTTCTAATGGAGTATCCTCTCCATGTTTTGGGTAATAGTACTTTGATTTTCTTTTGTGGAATAACTCATTCCTCATTCTAAATGATCTTGAGAAGACTTTCAAACATAGTGCTCTGTAAACCCTATAAAGGGGTGGGACTATGATGCAATTTAGGTTAATTAGATTTAGAAATTTCAATCTAGAGTTGAGACAAATAGGTACCATACAGTTAAAAGTAAGCCATTTTGATGGCAGTAGCCATAAAAGTAACTTTCCTTGAACTCTCAGTGCTAACCTAGTTCCTGTTCTTACTGGTCCATGGATGCCTTATTTTCTTTTATTTCTGTGAACTATCCAATATCTTGCCAATAGAGTCTTTTTCATTTAAGTAGATATTATTTCTGCTTTGTATAACTAAATATTCCTAATGATTATAGGTGAGGAGGAGTTTTATTTTTGAAATTACATTCCAAAAAATGGGGTAAAGGTATTTTAGATAATAGAGTTGAATGCAGATAGAAGTCAGAGAAGTTAAATTAGGGTCATGAATGCTAGGCTATGAATTTTTCATGTTAGCCTCTAGGGTAGGGGATTATAAAATCAAATGCCTTCAGGGGACATGCAGGACACATAAAACCGTAAAATTGTGCAAGGGATTAAGGAATAAGTGCTGAACTGATTGTGTTGATCAGTTCAACTCCTGACCTCTTTCACTGACTTTTAAAGCTCCCTGAAGACTGAACCAAACAACCAAGCAAAACGTATCCTCCAGCTCTCTGTTCTCAAGGGGCCACCAGTTTGAAACCAAGCCTATCAATAGAGAACCACTGAAGGTTTCTGTGCTGGGAGTGTGAAGCAGGAAGTGATGCTTTAGAAAGATTAACTTATCAAAATAGACAGATGTTTGGGTGGAGAGAGATTCCTTACAAGGAAGACTTGAGATTGTGTCAAGGAGAATGAAAAGAAAAGGAAGACGTGAAAACGATTATAAAGGATCAGTCTACAGAACTTGGCAAATGCCTAAATATGAAAATGAAGTCTATGAAGGTATAAAGAGAAGACAATACGTGTTTTAATTTGAGGGCCTTATAAGAAATAATGGTGATTTGTTCATGGAATTGGGAAGTCTAATTAAGATATAAAACCAAAAAAATTCAAGCTCACTGCCATCGATTTGATTCCGACTCATAGCAACTCCCTTTGGGTTTCTGAGGCAGTAAATTTTTACAGAAGTAGACTGCTCAGTCATCCTTCTGGGGAGTAGCTGGTGGGTTTGAACCACCAACCTTCTGTTTAGCAGTCAAATGTCTTAGACGCTTTGCCACCAGAGCTCCTTAATTAAGATATAAAAAGCTCTAGTATTACAATGGTTAAGTACTTGGCTACTAACTGAAAGGTCAGTGGTTCCGATCCACCAGGTGTTCTGTAGGGATGAAGATGTGATGGTCTTCTCCTGTAAAGATTATAGCCTAGGCAAACACTTTGGAGCAGTTCTGCTCTGTCATGTAAGGTCACTATGAGTTGGAATTGACTCGACAGCACATAACAACCATTAAGGAACAGATATTTGGAAGAAAATAAAATTGGTGATGCTATTACCTACATAAGTTTAAGATAATTTTATAAAAATGTTCAAATTCATACATTATTTACATTATTCACCATAGCACTAAATCCTCAAAACACTAACCTACAAAGTCTACTACAGTAATTAAGAAGACTACTTTTTTCTTTTATTTTAATGAATAGTTGACCCAGGAAAACAAATGAGTTCAAGAGATCAAGTTTGTGATTTTTCTGGGAAGTTCCTGTGTGGTGTGAATGGTAGAGTGCTATATTATGAGGGTCCTACACAATTACAAATCTAACGATTTTGAACAACTGTAAAATATAATAACATAGTGCCTAAGGCACTTGACTGCTAACCAGAAGACTGGCAGTTCAAACCCACCAGCCACTCCTCAGAAGGAAGGTTGGGCAATCTATTTCCATAGTGATACTGCCTCGGAAACCCAAGGATGGGTCGCTATGAGTTGGGGTCGACTCGATGGCATATAACAACAACAATAATAAATTATAAATATAAATTATAAACTTTAAACATCTTAATTTTTGGAGGAAATATGTTATTTTTCTATATCCAGAAGTGAGATCAAATATATTTATATATGATAATTGGATGTTAGAAAAAGATTAATTACAAATGTAAAGCAATAACTGCCTGAACTTCAGGGTCATTTGCAACCTAAGGATTAATCTTATCATGTTGTTGTTGTTGTTGTTGTTGTTGTTGTTATGTGCCGTCAAGTCAAACCCAACTCATAGCGACCCCTCCTTGGGTTTCCGAGACAGTATCACTACGGAAGTAGGATTGCCCAACCTTCCTTCCGAGGAGTGGCTGGTGGGTATGAACCGCCAGCGGTCTGGTTAGCAAGCAAGTGTCTTAGCCACTATGCTACCAGAGCTCCCATAATAAACCAAAAAACCAAACTCACCCCCATTGAGTCGATTCCAAGTCATAGTGAGGCCCTTTGCATTTCTGAAGTGGTAAATCTTTATGGAAGTAGATTGCAATCTTATAATAATAGCATTTTTAAATATGTAATCCATGCTCATGAATCAATTATTAGAATCCCATCGGAAATTTTTTGTAACCTTATGTGATGTTTGTACTCACTCACACAACAAACATATTATCCACAAAATAAGTTAGTAGCTTGTGAACGAAAGAAGATAGATCAGACAAAAATAGTACACATTTGAGTTCTGGCAAGATGATGGACTAGGCAGAAAGACTGCACAGACCCTCTTCAACAAAGAAAAGGAAAACCAATTAGCACAGAAACAGAAGATAATCTTGGACCCCTGAGCCTTGAAGGGAAGGATA
>NW_006926748.1:5729-8002 GCF_000298275.1 Orycteropus afer afer | reverse complement strand
TACCTCTGTCTGGCTTCCTGGCTTTAACCCCTTTCTCTCCTGCTCTTCTGCCCTGCTGTTTTGTGTGTCCCTGAGTTGTCTCTGGGGCTGACTGCTCCTCTGTCCAGGTTCCTGGCTTTTTATCCCCTTCCTCCTGCTCTTCCATCCTGCTACTCTGGGTAGGCCTGAGTTGCCTCTCCTCACCTAATCCCTTCAGCTGACTGCTCTTTTCTCTGGCTTCCTAGCTTTTAAACCCCTTTCTCCTGCTCTTCCCGCTTGCTACTTTGAGCGTCCCTGAGTTGTCTCTCCTCACCTGTAAGCCTGGGGCTGACTGCCAAAGCTTATTCTTAGATTCCTGGAATCTGAACGAGAACGCTGTTGCTTTAAATATCCAAAGTGGCTGCAAAGTTGTAAACATTCAAAATGGCTGCACCTTCCAGACAGCCAAAATTCCACAGATTGATTTGTCTCCTTCTTTGTTTTTTCCCTTTTTAGTCATCAGCCACCAGTGCCATTATCCATGCAGCCCTTGGTGAGAAGGGCTGATTTTTAGGTTAATTCTCAAGTCCTAACACAACTTGGACATATTTGATTTGTCCATTCCTTCAAGACAGCTGATAGTCTGCAACTCCGTTTGTCTCCTTATTCACAGTTTTCATGCAGGTTCTTCTACTACTTGTTGTTTAATCCATGTTTGTATCTTTCCTTTCAAAGCTCAGGGTTCCAGGATTATCTCCTGTATCTGTATGTATTGGTTTCTCTTTTCTTTGTCAAAGAGCATCTATGTAGCTTGTCTGCCTATTCTGCCATCTTGTCCATTTGTAAAACCTGATATTTAATTGGAAGAATGTTTCTCCTGCTTCTTCCCACATTTTATCAGCACACCAACAGTGCTTCAGAAAAAATAAAAGTAAAAAATAAAAGACATGCATAGCATTGACTCTCCCAGAGAAAGAGAAGTTAATGAATCCCAAGGTCAAGGGGCTGGGGGGTGGGGGGAAGACCAGGAAAAAAGAAGACAAAGAAGAAGAAGAAGAAGAAGAGTGTTTACTAGAGGAATATGAAAAAATGGAGTACCTTTTGTTACAATAAACATTAAGTAAAGCTCAACCTTCAGCAAGATTAGCATAAAATCCTCACACTAGAGGATTACCTCAGTTTTTATTTTTTCATTCACCATGTGCAGTTTTCATTAAATATATATATATATATATATATATATATATATATGGCACACCAAACTCTAAGGGGGAAACCTCTGAAGAGACAATGCTCATTAGAGATTCATCAGCACCAGACTAACTTGTGAAACAAATATTTGCCCTGCATGATTCAATTAATTTTTCTTAATAACTGATGTCTACTTTATATACAGTGTTCGCAGTTTTCATTAAATATATATATATATATATATATATATATATATATGGCACACCAAACTACAAGGGGGAAAAATCTGAAGAGACAAAAAAATTTGCAGAATTTTTTTCATATATGACACAGGTGTCAAGATTATTAGGCAGGAAATTAAAAATGTGCTCACCAATAGATTCAACACAGCTAAGAAGAGTATAAATGAGCTTGAAGATACTTCAGCAGAAACTTCTCAAAATGAAATGAAAAGAGAACTCTAATACTACTACTAATAAAAACCCAGTATATTCAAGAACTATGGAAGATTTCAAAAGACATAACATGAGAATAACAGAAATACCAACAGGAAAATAATGAGAATGTAGAATATGATATATTTGAGGTAATGATGGCCAAAATACTTTTAAAATTAATGACAGACACCAAACTATAAATGCAGGAGTTCCAGAGAACACCAAGCACACACACACACACACACACACACACACACACACAAAGCATAAGAAAGCACAACAAATAAATAACAACAACAAAAATAAACAAAAATCCTTACACCTAGGCATATCATATTCAAACTTTAGAAAACCAAAAGGCAAAGACAAAGTCTTCAAAGATGTCATAAGCAAAACAAAAGAAACTATACAAATCACTTTACTGAAGAAAAACAAAGATAAAAATTACAGTAGGCTTCTTGTCTATCATGCAAGCAGGACAAAAGTGCCTTGAAATATCTAAAGGTTTGGAAAGAAAACAAACGTACAAGTAAAAACCACCAACTAAGAATTCTATATTCAGACAAATGAACCTTCAAAATTGAAGAAGAAATACAAATTTTCTTAGATAAAAACTGAGCAAATTTATTGTCCACAGACCAAACTTTCAAAGGATGATAAATACTTTCCTCTCAGAGTTGAAAAAAA
>NW_006926748.1:2195-4194 GCF_000298275.1 Orycteropus afer afer | reverse complement strand
CCTTCCTGATGGATGCATGCACTGTTAGTTGGAAAACAGCTTCCCAATAAATCCAAAACCAAAGACCAAACCCATTGCCACTGAGTTGATTCCTACTCATAGTGATCCTATAGGACAGAGTAGAAGTTCTTCATAGAGTTTCCAGTCTTTATGGAAGCAGATTGACAAATCTTTTCTTCATGGAGCTGTGGGTTCAAATAGCTTACCTTCAGTTTAGGAACCAACTGTTTAATCAATGTGCAACTTATATGTCTCATGGTTAATGAAAGGGATAATATTAATCCAAATGTTTCAATGAAATCTTTAAATGTGAATGGTCAATACTTGAAAAAGAAAAGATAGAAATGCTCACAGTATATATAAAACAATAATAACAAGAACAACACATTATATATTGTCTGTAAGAAAAACACTTTAAATATAAAGAATCAAATAAAATAAAGAGATGAGAAAAGATAAACTATGCTGTGGGGTTTACATTAGTTTTACTCAATTAATTTGGTCCGTTTCCTCCATTCCTGAAATATAATCTATTAAAAACAATCTTGAAATTGAATTGTCTTACATAAGTACTCCAGGTCATCTGTAAGAGGTTAGATGAGATGATGAGATGACTCGGATTTGGTGGCTGACCAGACCTGAGAAAGCCACCTTGTAATTACAGCGTTCTATCACCTCTCCTCATGGAAGAGGGACTAGAGTTTGCATTACATGGTGAGCTCAGTGAATGTCAGCTACAGAGTATCCTCATGGGCTTTTTGGTTAGTCAAAGACATCCAAGCATGTGGGAGGACATTGAAACTCCTTGTTGGAAAACTTTCCAAACTTTGCCCTATATATCTCTAGGCTGATCTTAATTTGTATCCTTTATGGTAAAGCTATAGTTGTAAATATAGCAATTTCCATCAGTTTTGTGTCATTCTAGTGAATTATCTAATTCTACTCCTACAAGAGTAGTGGAAGCCAGCAAGTAAAAAGTAAAGGAACTCCTGAGCTTGAACTGGTATGCTGAGGGGATACAGGAAAATATCCATTTGTAGCCATATTTATAGCTAGTAAGTCAGAAGTGAAGAAACCTGAGGATGAGGAAATGGAATTGTGGCTGCCAACCTGCAGGTGTAGTGAGAAATTCCCAAATTTGTGGCCAGCATGTCAGAGCAAGGGAAATGCCAAGGATTCTAAATCTTGCAGCTGATATCTGAAGTCCTGAGCCAACTTGGCAGTCTAAAAGATGGTGTCCTTTTAACTTTGAGATCTGACTTAGCTCCTCATGGCTAAGCTCAGAGAAAGAGAAGTGCTCCAAGGCAACTCTTGTCAAAACTGACCAGAAAAGTGAAAAGGTGCAGACTTGATTTATACTTTTATCCTCATACAAGCTAAATCACAGCAGCTATATTAATTTCAAACAATGTAGATTTTAGAAGAAAAAAAAATAAGCAGCACTGAAGAGGGGCACTACATAAAGATAAAGTAAATTACCAAGGAGACCTAACAGCCCTAAACTTGTATGCATCTAAAATAAAGCATCAAAATACATGAGGCAAAAACAGAACTGAAAAAAAGAAATAATCAAACCCACTATTAGATTTTCAGATTTCAACAACCTGTGTCAATCATAGATCAAGTAGGCAGAAAATCAGTACAGATATATTTGATCTGAACAACACTATCAATAAACTTGATTTAATTGACCATTACAGAATATTCAACACAAGCACAGTACAAATTCTTCCCAAGTTTACTTGGGTCATGCACCATCTTAGGCCATTAAATAGGAGCCCTTGGGTTCTCAGTGGTTAAGCACTAATAGGCTAACCAAAAGTTGGTTATTCAAACCCACCAGTCACTCCACAAGAGAAAAAAAGACTTAGTGATCTGCTCCTTTAAAGATTACAGCTTTGGAAAACATATAGGACAGTTCTACTCTGTCCTATAGGGTCATCATGAATCATAATCAACCTGATAGCACACAAAAGCAACAAAAGGCCATTAAAAAAAT
>NW_006926748.1:0-1408 GCF_000298275.1 Orycteropus afer afer | reverse complement strand
TTGAACCACCAGCCTTCTGGTTAGTAGCCAAGTGCCTTAGCCATTATGCTACCAGAGCTCCCAAAGCTTTACAAAGTACCAGCAATTAACAACTAAACTGTTTTTTTTAAAAAAATGGCCTTTATAATAACACCAAAAAATGAAATAATTAATTATAAATTTAACAAAATATAGGCAAAGTCTTTATGCAAGTAACTATAAATCTGATGGAAAAAAATAAAAATTATGTAAGTTAATAGACAAATATCAATTCTCATAAATAGGAAGATTCATATTATTAAGATGTCAATTCTTTTCTATGTGATCTAAGATTCAGTTCAATTCTAATATATTTTCAACAAGTTATTTTGTGGATATCAACAAATCGCTGCAAAATTATACTTGGGAGAGGCAAATCTTAGGGCAGCTAAGACAATAATGAAAGGGAAAAAAAGTTGGAAGGGTAATACACAATTTCAAGACTTCTTGGAAAGCTACAGTAATCAAGACAATACTGTTGTTGTTATTTGCCATCAAGTTGGATCTGACTCATAGCGACCCCTTCCTGGGTTTCCGAAGCAGTATCACTATGGAAGTAGATTGCCCAACCTTCCTTCTGAGGAGTGGCTGGTGGGTTTGAACCACAGCCTTCTGGTTAGCAGTCAAATGGCTTAGGCACTACATTACAGAGCTTCTCAAGACAATGTAGTGTTTGCAAAATAATAGACACAAAGATCAATTAATCTTTCATTTGTATGATATTCTTGAAAAGCAAATGTATAGAGACAGGAAAAAAAATAAGTGGTTTCTAGGGGTTCATAGAGAAGGGAAGGTTGGATAGGTGAAGACAAAACTCAAAATACTTTTCAAGGTGATGAAACTATTCTGAATGGTACTCTAACTTTGGTTATATTACACTATATTTTTGCCTATATCCACAGAATTTTACAACAAAAGACTGAACCTTAAAATATACAAATTGAGAAAAAGAAATCATTTGGTTGAAAGATCCTATGATGGACTGCGGACTGGAAAATACAATCTAATTATTTGCAAAATATGTGAAATAATCTCACTGAAAGTGGTCAGTGAAAAAGTTGCTCACTTCTGTAACTTTGGAAATGACTGGAAAGATTAAAGGAAAAGGGACTATACATGAGCTTTGTGAAAGCTGAAAGTGTTTCCCATGAGGATATGGCCCAATAATTCTAAAACCACTAAACAGGCATATTTTAATTGAGCATGAAGAAAATGGATGGAAAATTTGGGGATCCAGGTTGTTAAAATAAAAGCTTATAATAATCAAGTTAGAAAGACTAGAGTGATCCATGTGGTACTATTAGAATCACCAGCATCAATACAAAATCATGTTTATGTTAATAAATATGCAAATGGATACATACAAAAATATTTACAGACATCAAAAAAT
>NW_006926747.1:7390-7979 GCF_000298275.1 Orycteropus afer afer | reverse complement strand
ATCAAACTCATCAAAACCAAAGACAAAGAAAGAATCTTGAAAGCAGCACAGGAAAAACAAAAAGTTACCTACAAAGGACAACTAATAAGAATAAGTTCTGATTTCTCAGCAGAAATCATGCAAGTGAGAAGGCAATGAGATAGTATATATACAACCCTGAAAGAGAAAAATTTCCAACCAAGAATTATATACCTGGCAAAATTGTTCCTCAAATATGATGGTGAAATTAGGAGATTTCCAGATAAGCAGAAATTAAGGGAATTTGTTAAACAAACGAGCCTTATAAGAGATACTAAAGGGAATCCTCTGAACAGAGAACCAATAATAGCAAACAACAACTGACCATCACAAGATGACATAACCCAGAAACCAATACAACTATGGAAGTATCCAAAGTAAAATAAGCTTACAAGATTGTGAACCAGAGACATCAATTGACAAATGAGGACAAGTACAAACCAAAAAGAGGGAAAAAACAATGTAGTTACAGAACTTCTAAATGAGGAGGAAGTCAAGAGAGTTGCAAGATAGAATGGAGTGTTCTAATCTTGGGAAGAAAATTATAAATCACAGTGTGTGATAGTTGGAG
>NW_006926747.1:4580-5170 GCF_000298275.1 Orycteropus afer afer | reverse complement strand
CTCTCAGCAGTGCATGTCTCTTGTGCCTCTCTCTCAGCAATGCATGTCTGTCACATCTCCCAGCTGGCAATGAGAGATTCCTTCTGACTCTAGAAGAGCTCCTTTTGAGCCTGGCAGAGTGGCCAAACCAACCAATCCCAACATCAGAATTCTATACACCTGAGAGAGAGAGAGAGAGAACTTCCCAGATTGGTTCATGCCACTCGCACAGAAATACCCCAGGTGGATAATGTTGACAATCAGGAGCTATGCAGTTGCTAATGGCAAATTCCACGATGGAGTTTACAAAGACTTATGGCTAGAAAAACCGTACCAGGTAATTTACTACATCGCACTTCCACTTCTGTTTGATAGGTTTAACCCAACTATTCCTCATGGGTCATTGCCTGAGGTAGATGCCATGGAAAACATTGCTGAATGTTCTCAGGAACTGCCCCAACCACCCATTGTTGCTGTTAGATCTATATATAACTAAAGTTAAGTCCAAGCAAGCCTCAAAAGGTGAAATACAAAATGTGAATGAGGAGGTGGTACGCTGTACCCAAAAAGACCTACTTGATTTTGCTAACATGTACAGACAGAAACCTGGA
>NW_006926747.1:1858-2487 GCF_000298275.1 Orycteropus afer afer | reverse complement strand
AACTGAGTGAGTGCCTCCAGCAAGGCATCCGTTTGTTGAAATATGTCAATGGGTATTCCGTCAATTCCTGGAGCCTTGTTCTTCACCAATTCCTTCATTGCAGCTTCGACTACCTCCTTCAATACCTTTGGTTCTAGATCATATGGCACTTCCTAAATGGATGCAGATCGACCAGGTCTTTTTGGTACAGTGACTCTGTGTATTCCTTCCATCTTCTTTTGGTGCTTCCTGCATCATTCAATATTTTGCCCATAGAATCTTTCAATATTGCAACTCAAGGCTTAAATTTTTTCCTCAATTCTTTCGGCTTGAGAAATGCCGAGCGTGTTCTTCCCTTTTGGGTTTCTAACTCCAGGTCTTTGCACATTTCATTATAATAGTTGGCTTTGTCTTCTCAAGCTGCTCTTCAAAATCTTCTGTTCAGCTCTTTTATCTTGTCATTTCTTTCATTTGCTTTAGCTACTCTCTGCTCAAAGGCAAGTTTCAGAGTCTCTTCTCTCATCCATTTTGGTCTTGTCTTCTTTTCTTTTCTTTTTAGTGACCTCTTGCATTTTTCATGGATGATGTTCTTGATGTCATCTGAGAATTCTTCTGGTTTTCTGTCATTGATATTCAATGCATCAAATCTA
>NW_006926747.1:0-518 GCF_000298275.1 Orycteropus afer afer | reverse complement strand
ATTTGGGGTGTTGCTTCAGCCTATTTATAAAATGACTTGGAAAGCTGCTAGTTTTAAGTGGGGCCCAGAACAACAGAAGGCTCTGCAACAGGTTCAGGCTGCTGTGCAAGCTGCTCTGCCACTTGGGCCATATGACCTGGCTGATCCAATGGTGCTTGAAGTGTCTGTAGCAGACAGAGATGCTGTTTGGAGTCTTTGGCAGGTCCCTATTGGTGAATTGCAAGATTGACCCTTGGGGTTTTGGAGCAAAGCCCCACCGTTCTCTGCAGATAACTACTCTCCTTTTGAGAAACAGCTTTTGGCTTGTTACTGGGCTTTAGTAGAGACTGGATGCCTAACCATGGGACACCAAGTCACCATGAGGCCTAAACTGCCCATAATGAACTAGGTGTTGTCTGACCCACAGAGTCATAAAATTGGACGTGCACAGCAGCACTCCATCATTAAATGGAAGTGGTATATCAGAGACCGGGCTCGAGCAGGACCTGAAGGCACAAGTAAGTTGCATGAGGAAGTGG
>NW_006926746.1:2965-8307 GCF_000298275.1 Orycteropus afer afer | reverse complement strand
CCAAGTAGCAAAAATTAAAGAAAACCTATACTGCCTGTGGTAGTGTCAACTTGGCTGGGCCTGGTTTTGAGTGGCTGGGCAGCTGGATATAGTTACCTCCCATGATGAGATTGGTAATCAACTCCATGGTGGAATCTACTGGAGCTGTTGTGTAGCTGCCTTAGAGATGAGGTCTGCTTCCACTATATAAGAAGCTTTGAGAAAGGTCTCTGCAGCTTTTTGGCACACTTGGACCTTGCACGTAGCTGAGTCGTCATTTAGCAGCCTGCCACACCTGCTGATCTTGGGACTTTTTCTGGAATTGAACTAGTGGCCTGCTGTGTTGTTTGATAATCTTGGGACTGTGCCTTTTTATTTGTCTAACTTGGGTTTGCAAGCCTCAGCAGCCAGCAGCTGCCTGAGTTAAGAAAAGCCTCCAGCTTCAGCAGGCTGGGAACAGGAGGCAGAGCTGAAGCTCAAGGTCGAGGGGCTTCCACCCGGCCCCTAGAGCTTGGCAGTTAGAACTTGGACTTCTAGCCCCCTAAACAGTGAGAATAAATCTGTTTGTTGAAGCCTACATTTGTGGTATTTTCTGTTAGAGAGGCACTAGAGGACCTAAACAGAAATTGGTACCGAGAGAGTTGGGTGCTGCTCTGACAGATACCTAAAATGTGGAAACAGGAGTGAAGTGCACCCTTGACCTGAGACACCAGCAGAGAGACCAGCATTAGACAGTAACAGGGTTACCAGCCCACAGAGGAGAAAGCTGGATGCCACTGGGTAGGTGGTTTCCTGGCAGACCAGGTTGGCTTCAGGCATTAATTGGCAGGGGAGACCCAGCATGAAATGGAGTAGCAGGTTGGCCAGCCCATGGATCAAGAAAGTTAAGTGTCTTTTGGGCAGAAAGATTCCTGGTGGAGTGGGTTGCCTTTGGGCATTAATTGTCAGAATCTGAGAGACCAAGGTAACGGGAAGCAGAGCTGCCTCAGCCTGAAAGGGTAGGACCATGATCTCTTGGGGTGGAATCACCACACCCTCCTAGGTTTCGAAGAGTTAGACCTTCACCAACTTGGTTCTGCAGTGTGGGGCTGCCTTTCATGAGAGCCAGGGGGATGGGGCCTTACCTGCTGCCCAAAAGTGAGGGGGCAGAGCTGCCATGCCCAAGAGGCACAGGAAAGGGGCTTGCCAGGCCAAGGGAATGAAGTTGCCACTCAGACGAACTGGAGGACTGGAGCCACCCAGTGAAGGAAATGTGCCAAGCTGACACATTGGAATTCTGGTAGTTAAGGTTATGGTTATGTGTCAACTTGGCTGGGCCTGGTTTTGATTGGTGGGGCAGCTGAATGTAGTTATTCCCCATAATGAGATTGGTAATCAACTCTGGTGAAACCTACTGGAGCAGTTGAGTAGCTGCCTTAGGATGATGGTCTGTCTCCAGTATATGAGAAGCTTTGAGAAAGGTTTTTGCAGTTTTTGCCATGCTTGGACCCTGTGTGTAGCCAGGCCTTTATTTAGCCATCTACCATGCCCTGCTGATCTTGGGACTTTTTCTGGACTTGAATTAGTGCTGTGTTGTTTGATAATCTTGGGACTCTGCCTTTTCACTTGTCTAACTTGGGTTTGCCAGCCTCAGCACCAGCAGCTACCTAAGTTAAGAAGAGCCTCCAGCTTCAGTGGCCTGGAACAAGAGGCAGAGCTGAGACCCAAGGTCGAGGGGTTTTCACCCAGCCTCTAGAGTTTGGCACTTTAAACTCAGCCTTCTAGCCCCCTAAACTATAAGCGAATAAATCCCTGTTAAGCCACCCATTTGAGATATCTTCTGTTAGAGTGGCACTAAACTCAAAAAACTCATGGCCATCAAGTCGGATCCGACTCATCGTGACCCCTCCTTGGGTTTCACAGGTGGTATCACTACGGAAGTAGAGAACCAAAAACTGCCTTTTGTTCTTAACTGTTTTCAGTCACAATAAATCTAAGTGGGACAAGTTTAAGACACAGGTGGTATGTTCTAAGTATTTGCTATCTTCTCATCACATCTAGTGATGAAATGTACATGTAATGTACATGGATCATACCAGATGTGAATAATAAGAGAAAAGAAAAATTAAAATAGAGAGGGTTTGTTAAAGAGCTGAGTTGAAAGAACAAAGCAGAGAGCAGGAGGAAGAGGCTAAAAAGCTTGCCTGGCCTGGATTTGAAGAGCCTTGGGAATTCTGATTGTGTTAGATGGTCTCTGGCTTCCTCTCTAGACCCACCTCCTAATCCTTTTCCACACTAAACTGTGATCCCAAAAGTCTGACCTTTTTGGGCTTCATCAACCCATCTCCCTTGCCCTGTGTCTTCATGTTGGGTTTTGCTAATGGGAACTATTAACACGAGTGATGTAGTGCCTAAGGCATTTGACTGCTAATTAGATGCCTGGAGGTTCAAACCCATCAGCCACTCCTCAGAAGGAAGACTGGGCAATCTACTTCTATAGACATGTTGTTGTTATTTGTCATCAAGTCAGACCCAACTCACAGCGATCCCTCCTTGGATTTCTATGGCAGTATCAGTACAGAAGTAGATTGCCCAACCTTCCTTCCGAGGATACCACCTCGGAAACCCAGGGAAGTGTCACTATGAGTTGAATCGCCTCCATGGTAGTGAGTTTGGTTTTGTTTTCACAGGACAGGAGGAAAGAAAGGTTATTTATTTCCCAGGCTCCACCCACCCCTGGAAGCTTTAGTTTGCTGGTGACTACATTGTCCTCACCTGAAGGTCACAGCTCCTGTTGAGTGGCCTTCTACTACACTAACAGGATGTGCTAGGTTTCAGGAACCACTACCTCTCTTTCTGCTCAAGATTGGTGGTAGAATAATGCTTTCTGACAATTGCTAGCTACAAGGTTCTTCATCTCTTAGTTTCCCTTCATTCTTGACACACTTTCGTAAGTGATCTCTTTTTAAAATTTATTCAGTCACACCCCTTTCAAGTGTGCCATGTATTTTCAGACAGGATCACAACTGCTACTTTGTTGATGGGGAATGGGAGAAACTTTAAGGCAACTGTAGGGAGTGGGATAAAATGATGGTGAAAGAGATTGGAAGAGAATAATTTTAAGGCTTTTTAAAGCATGTTATCAATGTAACAAAGAAGCTCTGGTGGCACATTGGTTAAAGCATTCTGCTGCTAACCAAAAGGTCAGTGATTTGTACCCACTAGCTGCTCTATGGGATACAGGTGAGGAAGTTCGCTTCTGTAAAGATTCATAGGCTTGGAAACCCTATGGGGCAGTTCTACTCTGTCCTATAGGGTCACCATGAGTACAATAAAATCTATGGCAGTGAGTTTGCTTTATCTTTTTATTAATGGAACACTTCTTCTTTGTTTATGAGATTGACTAATAAATTCTTAGATTGTTTCTTAATTTTTCCAGCTGGGCTGGTGTATTTTTGCACACATATCCAAAATAGGACAAGGCCATGAAATAACTTGGATTTACATAATTAGATAAAACTATCTGGTGATGCATTGCTTGAAGTACTTGGCTACTAACGGAAAGGTCAGCACTTCAAGCAGGAGTAAGAAGTGACACTCTGCCTTACAAACCCTATGGGGGAGTTCTACTCTGTTTTAGTGTCGCTGTGAGTCAGAATCAACTCAACAGCAACAGGGTTTTTCTTTTTCAAAAAAAATAAAAATCCAACAAAAATTGATTGCATCTTATTAAGAGTTTCTCCAGTGAAATCAGAAACGTCTCAACCCACTGGAACTGCTAAGTTTCTATAGAAATTCAGTGACCCACTTTGGTGTAGAATTGATTGATACTGTCACGCTAAAGATTTTTTTTTTTTTAATATTTCCTTTTATTCTACATCTGAAATTGGGGGAACAGCAATGATTCCATCAGAAATAAATGGCTTCATTCAAGTTGTTACTTTACATTTAAGCACAATTCAAAACATGGACATAAAGTAAGTCCTGCTGTTCTGTCATATACCAGTCTATAGAGCTGAGAGTTTAGATGTTAGAATTTTATCTGCCTTCAGATTCTAGGACAGGTCAACGACAAATTGGACAGGTGGAATTTTCGCATAGCCACCGATCGATACAGTGGATATGGAATTCGTGTGAGCAAGGTAGTATGTGAAGCTTGTTGCCTTCTGTGTATTCTATAATACAGATGCTGCATGAATTTAATTCATCACATTTACCAAAACTTCTTGTTTCCAAATTGTCAATCTGTTCTTCTGTAAGTCCTATAGGTTGATCCTGATTTTCTTCGTTTAGGTCCAAATTGGGAAAGTTCCATAAATCACTGTCATCCAACAAAAATGAGTCCTCATGTTGATCCTCTTCCCCAGCCTCTGATGATAACCTTAGTGATGCAATTCCTTCATTACTACCTTCAAACAACTCTGAGCTAATTTCTGGGATTTCATCACCAGGACTGGAAATATATATTGGACAAGAACTCGACCTCAAATGATGACTTCCAGGAGTTAAGCTTCGAATTGATGTATTAATTTGACTATAATCGATGTTAGGATTTGAATTGGAACTGGAATGGCTAAAATCATCAGAATTTCCATGGCATGCGTTCTCTGACTCAGCAGGCTCTATATATTTACTTGCAGCTGAGTCTCTAGGCTCTGAATCACTATCATTATGTATAAAGTAGTTTGACTCATCACATCTTCTCAATAGCTCCCTCAATGTGCTCGGAATTCTAACAGATGCACTAGCACTTGAGCCAATATTTGAAGTAATACCAGTAGGAAATCTGATGGTACTCACACCTGTTTGCTCAGAATGTGAAAACGTATGCCTACAACCTCCTCGTTCATCTTCATAACTGCTGGTGTTGCTTGATGTCTCAGATGTGAGTGGAGTTCCACTAGCTATGCTGTCTCTCTGCCAATAGTCTTCATGATAAACTACTGTTACTTGAAGATCTAAGAGTCTGGTTGGATTTTTCTGTCTTGATATCCAAGACTCCTCATTGCTGGTCATGTATGGAGATCTTTCTCCTTGAGAGACATCCCTTGCCCCAGAAGTTGTAAAACGACCTCTACTCTGCAACTTAGTTGGCTCTCTCAGTGTTTCATTGCACTGAGTTCTAGGAAAAATCTCAGTCTCATTGATTAGAGAATGCTGAAAAGTTTCAGATGAGGTAATACGATGAGATCTTTGTGAAACTTCACTCATTGGACTCAGAGGTGGCCCACTTTCAACTCTTACTCTGGGTGCCTGCTGCTCTAGGTTCCTGCTCGTTGGTCTTGCCTGGACTCTCAACTCTGGTGGGATTTCTCCTGTTAACATTGCACTTAGTTTTGCTCTAGATAGCCATGAAGGTGTTGGTTCAGATAATGGATTTCCCC
>NW_006926746.1:0-1125 GCF_000298275.1 Orycteropus afer afer | reverse complement strand
GACGGCACATAACAACAAACAACAACATCAAAAGATTGATGTGATTAATAAACAAAGTAATCACCAGTAGAGTACCAGTATTTTAGATCAAATTATGTATTTGTCAAAATCATTATAGTATACTTGTCTAAACTTTTAAGTGCCTTTGATAATATATACCCACACACCCAGAACCAAAACCCACTGCCATCAAGTCAATTCTGACCCAACAGCAACCCTATAGGATAGAGTATAACTGCCCTATAGCGTTTCCAATGCTGTAAATCTTTATGGAAGCAGACTGCCACATCTTTCTCAAGTGGAATGGCTTGTGGATTTGAATTGCTGACCTTTGGTTAGCAGCCTAGTGCTTTAACCCTTGTGCCACCAGGGCTTCTGATAATACATATTGTTGTAGTTATTGCCAAAATATAAACAAGGTTTATTGGTTTGAAAATATTTGAACACTCTTATTGAATTGAATAAGGCACTCTGGTGGCACAGTGCCTGTGGCATTTGACTGCTAACCAGAAGGTTGGTGGTTCAAACCCACCAGCCACTCTTCAGAAGGAAGACTGGGCAATCTACTTCTGTAAAGATTTACCACCTTGCAAACCCAAAGGGGGTCACTATGAGTCAGTATCAACTTGAGGGCAGTGATTTTTTTAAACTTATTTATTGAAATGAAATAAGGATCTCTGGTGGTGCAATGGTAAAAGTATTCATCTGCTAAGCAATAGGTTGGTGGTTCGAAACCACCAGCAGCTCCGTGGGGAAAAGATGAGGCAGTCTGCTTCCAAAAAAAATTTACAGCCTTGTGTATAACCGGCAAGATGGCAGACTAGGAAGAAAGACTGCACAGACCCTCTCCAACAGAGAAAAGGGAAACCAATTAATAGAGACACAGAAGATAATCTTGCACTCCTGAGACTTGAAGGGAAGGATATGAAAGTGGACTAAACCCCAACTAGCAGAAGAATTTGTGTGAAAATACCAAAAAAGGAGACATACGGAGTTGCAGTCTGGCAGAGATCCTCAGCGATCCTGATGGCACAGACAGCTTGGAGATTCCCGAGTGGTGGTAGGACATAAGAATTAAACTACAAATCACCCTGCTAGCCAGGGACTGCACGGAAGACTGTGCAC
>NW_006926745.1:7869-8537 GCF_000298275.1 Orycteropus afer afer | reverse complement strand
TGTGGAAGACAGCTACATGGCCAACTGACTGGAAGAGATCCATATTTGTGCCCATTCCAAAGAAAGGTGATCCTCTGGGTGAGGAGAGACCCATTGTTGCATCTAGATGGCAGCTTGCTAGCTTTTAAGATCTCAGTAGGAGATGGGACAATGTTTTGTATAGTATGTTATGCCAATTGAACTTGATGTCACCTGTGACTATGGTCCCAAGCCCACAGGTTCAACTACTCGGTCCCTCTGGGTAGCTGACTGTGACCAAGCAGTAACCACAACCTTGTCCCTTGTTAGCTCGTCTATACACCTAGGAATTCTGATCATTCACATAAACTTATAGGACCATTATCTGCCAACCCTGTACATGTTCTTGGATATACCCCCCATTTTTAGACATACCTAATAGTTCAGCCTGTCCACCCATATATCCAACCATATACCCATGTTTGCCTTCATTGACAACGCAGTACTGTATGCACAAAAGGGTTCATCTTTGTTGTCTGTACCTCCCATGTACCTCTGTATGTCTTTGTCTTCCTCCACACCGTGATATTGGTCACTCACATTTGGTACATTGCCCTTCTCTTCACCCAAATCAATAATTATCTCTATCTATCTACCAGCATTCCCTTCCCTCCCCTCCCACCCCTGGTCACCAACAAAGAAAATTTCCT
>NW_006926745.1:4867-5406 GCF_000298275.1 Orycteropus afer afer | reverse complement strand
TTCTGGATTTCTATCTGTAGATTTAGAATAATTTCTAATTTTTCATTTAATTTGTCATTTTGTTCTTGTATTTTCTTCCGAAATTCTTGTAAGGTTTTTTCTGTGTTTTCTTTGCTCTTCATCTCAATCCTTTGAAGATACCTACAGATAATTCTTTTGAATTCCTTATCAGAGAGTTTCAATGCTACTTCTTCCTCAGGGATGTGTTCTGGGTCTGTATCCTGCTCCCTTGTTTCTATCTCTTTATCCTGCTTCTTTGTGTGGACTGTGATGGTCTGTTGTTCCAAGACATCGTGGCATTGTTATATTTAGATCTCTGTTTACTGTTTGTGAAGAGCAGCCAAGGGTGATTCAGGCTCTTCTTGGTGGTTTTATATCATTGGCCCATTGGTGGAAGAGGAGGAAGTGGGTCTTGCTCAGTAAGTGAAGTTGCAGGAGGTGTGTGTGTAGTTGTGTCTTATGGGGACTGTTGTTGTCTCCCACTCAGTTAGACACAAATTGCAATTGAATAACCATCAAAAAACTAAAAGCACATGGAC
>NW_006926745.1:2552-4177 GCF_000298275.1 Orycteropus afer afer | reverse complement strand
TGCCCTCAGGATCTCTCAGGCTTGCTGCCAGACCGCAGGTCCATCTGTCTCCTTTTTTGGTATTTTCATGCAAATTTTTCTGCTAGTTGGGGTTTAATCCACTTCTATATCCTTCCCTTCAAGGATCTGGGGCCCAAGAATATCTTCTGTGTCTGTGTTAATTGGTTTCCCTTTTCTTTGTTGAAGAGGGTCTGTGCAGTCTTTCTGACTAGTCCACCATCTTGCTGGAAATCCTGGATAAAGATGTCTACCAACTTCTGAAGTCTGAAATTGACCAAACATGCAATCAAGATGTGTTGATTATCACTGGTGACTGGAATGCAGACGTGGGAAACAAAGAAGAGTTACTTGTAGTTGGAAAATATGGCCTTCATGATAGAAATAATGCTGGAGATCACATGACAGAATTTTGCAGGACCAGGAATATTTTATTGCAAATACTTTTTTTCAACAACATAAGTTATGGCTATACATATGGATTTCACCAGATGGAATACACAAAAATCAGTTTGACTACATCAGTGGCAAGAGGTGATGGAGAAATTCAATATCTTTGGCTAAAACAAGGCCAGGAGCTGATTTTGGGGCAGACCGTCAATGGCTCATATACACATTCAAATTGAAGTTGAAGACAATTAGAACAATTGCTCGAAAGCCAAAGTATAACCATGATAATATCACCCCCTAATTTTAGAGACCATTTAAAGAATAAATTTGATGCATTGGACACCAATGACCAAAAACCAGAGGAATTGTGGGATGACATCAAGAACACCATCCATGAAGAAAGCAAGAAGTCATTAAAAAGATAAGAAAGGAAAAAAAGACCAAAATGGATGTCAGGAGAGACTCTGAAACTTGCCCTTGAGTGGAGAGTAGCTAAAACAAATGGAAGAAATGACAAGATAAAAGAGCTTAGCAGAAGATTTCAAAGCAGCTCAAGAAGAAACAGTCAATTACTATAATGAAATGTGCAAAGACCCAAAGTTAGAAAGCCCAAAGGGAAGAACATCCTTGGCATTTCTCAAGCTGAAAGAACTGAAGAAAAAAATTAAACCTCAAGTTGCAATATTGAAAGATTCTGTGGACAAAATATTGAATGATGCAGAAAACATCAAAAGAAGATGGAAGGAATACACAGTCACTGTACCATAAAGAACTGGTCAATGTTCATCCATATCAGGAGGTGGCATATGATCAAGAACCAATGATAATGAAGGAAAAAGTCAAAGCTGCATTGAAGGAATTGGCAAAGAACATAGCTCCAGGAATTGATGGAATATCCATAGTTGAGTGCTCACTTAACTATACCAAGAGGTTTGGAAAACAGCTCCCTGGGCAACTAACTGGAAGAGACCATATCTGTACCCATTCCAAAGTAAGGTGACTCCACAGAATGTGGAAATTATCAAATAATATTAATATTACGCAAGTAAAATCTTACTGATATTAATATTACGCAAGTAAAAACTTCCAGAGGTTCAAGCTGGATTCAGAAGAGGACATGGAACAAGGGATATCATAACTGTTGTCAGAAGTATCTTGGCTCAAGGCAAAGAATACCAGAAAGATGTTTCCTTGTGTTTTATTGACTATGCAAAGGCATTTGATTGTGTGGATCATGA
>NW_006926745.1:0-1918 GCF_000298275.1 Orycteropus afer afer | reverse complement strand
CTGGTGAAGAATGCTGAAAGTACCATGGACTGCTAAAAGAACTAACAGATCTGTCCTGGAGGAAGTGCAGCCAGAATGCTCCTTGGAAGCAAGAACGGCCAGATTTCGTCTCACCTATTTTGGTCATGTTGTCAGAAGGGACCATTCCCTGGAGAAGGATGTCATTCTTGGTAGGGTGGAGGGTCAACGAAAGAGAGGGAGGCCTTCAAAGAGATGGATTGACACGGTGGCTGCGATGATGGGCTCAAGTATAGCAGGGATTGTGGAGCTGGCACGGGATCGGGCAGTGTTGCATTCTGCTGTGCATGGGGTCAATATGAGTCGGAAATGACTCAACGGCACTTAACAACAACAACAAAATCTTACTGAAGATAATTAAAAAATTACAACAGTATATTGACAGAGAGCTTCCAGAAATACAAGCTGGATTTGGCAGAGTATGTGGAATGAAGGATATCATAGCTAATGTCAGATGGGTCTTAACTGAAAGTAAAGAATACCAGAAGGATGTGTATTTATGTTTTATTGACTATGCAAAAGCATTCCATTGTGTGTATCATAACAAATTATGGATAACATTGAGAAGAATAGGAATTCCAGAACACTTGATTATGCTTATGGGGAACCTGTACATAAATCAGGAGTCTGTCATTGGAACAGAAGAAGGAGATACTGCATGGTTCAAAATTAAGAAGGGAGTGTGTCAAGGTTGAATCCTTTCACCATACTTATTCAATTTGTATGCTGAGCAAATAATCTGAGAAACTGGATTATATGAAGAAGAATGTGACATCAGGATTGGAGGAAGATTCATTAACAACCTGCGATATACAAATGACACAACTTTGCTTGCTGAAAGTGAGGATGACTTGAACATTTACTGAAGAAGATTAAAGACTACAGTCTGCAGTATGGATTACACCTCAATATAAAGAAAGCAAAAATCCTCACAACTGGTCCAATAAACAGCTTCATGATGAATGGAGAAAAGACTGAAGTTGTCAAGAACTTCATATTACTTGGTTCTGCAATCAATACCATCAGGAAGCATCAGTTAAGACACATTGCACTGGGCAAATCTGCTTCAAAAAAACTCTCTCAAGTGATGAAGAGCAAAGATGTCTCCTTGAAGACTAAGGTGTGCCTAACACAAGCCATGGTATTTTCAATCACCTCTTATGTATGGGAAAGCTAGACAATGAATAAGGAAGACCGAAGAAGAGTTGATGCTTTTGAGTTGTGTTGGAGGAGAACACTAAGAGTACCATGGTCTGTTAAAAGGACTAAAACTCTATCTGGAGGGAAGTGCAGCCAGAATACTACTTGGAAGTGAGAATGGCCAGAATTTGTCTCACCTACTTTGGTCATGTTGTCAGAAGGAACCAATCCCTAGAGAGGGATATCATGCTTGATAAAGTGGAGGGTCAACATAGAAGGGGAAGTTTCTCAGTGAGGTGAATTGACAGAGTGGCTGCAACAAAGAGCTCAGGTATAGCAAGGATCATGAGACTGGCACACGACCAGGCAGTGTTTCATTCTGCTGCACATAAGGCCACCATGAGTCGGAGACGATTCGACAGCACCTAACTACCACAACAACAACATCGATACTTCTTAATAGACTATGTTTATGTGAACAAACATAAAGCATTTATTTCTCTTTGCTTAATCCTTCCAGAATTAAAAAAACTCTTTTTTTTTCAGAATTTGTACTTTCTTATTAAATTGTATAATTTGCATACCAATATCTACTCTGTGTACAATTCAGTTGTTTTTAATATAGGCACAAAGTTGAGCAACCATCACCACTATTTAATCCCAGAACATGTTCATCACTAATGAGAAACCACATATCCATCAGCAGTCACTCTTTATTCCTCACCTTCCTTACATGGTTTTTTTTATATATCCGCAATTT
>NW_006926744.1:5621-7673 GCF_000298275.1 Orycteropus afer afer | reverse complement strand
CAAAATGACAGCAACAAATTCATACTTGTAAATAATGACATAGTGTTAATGAGTTGCAGATTGGATAAGAAAACAAAACCCATCAATATGCTGTTTACAAGAGACACACCTTAGAGCCAAAGACAACAACACACTAAAAATCAAAGGTTGGAAATGGATATATCAAGCAAATGGCAACTGTAAGAGAGCAGGAGTGGCAATATTAATTTCTGATCAAATTGACTTTAAGGCAAAAACAACCATATGAGAAAAAGAAGGACATGGTATAATGATTAAAGGATCAATTGAACATGAAGATATAACCATAATAAATATCTATGGACCCAATGAAAGAGCCCCAAAAAACATAAATCAGACTTTAAAAAAGTTGAAAAGGCAAATAGATGACTCCACAGTTATAGTAGGAGACTTTAATATACCACTTTCAACAAAAGATAGAACAATTGGAAAGAAACTCAACAAAGATGCAGAAGAGCTAAACAATACAATTCACCAACTTGACCTTATAGACATCTACAGAGCATTTCACCCAACAACAGTACAATATGCATTATTTTCCAATGCACATGGAACATTTTCCATGATGGACCATATGTTAGGTCATAAAGCAAGCCTTAATAAATTTAAAAAAACATTGAAATACTGAAAAGCATCTTCTCAGATAATAATGCTATCAAATTTGAAATCACCAAAGGAAGATCAATGGAAAGAGTAAACACATGGAAACTGAACAGCACCCTTCTTAAGAAAGTCTGGGTAAAGGAAGAAATAACAATTGAAATTCAAAAATCCCTTGAATCAAACAAGAATGAAAACACAACATACCAAAATCTTTGGGACACAGCTAAAGCAATGATCAGAGGCCAATTTATAGCAATGAATGCACATATCACAAAAGAAGAAAGAGCCAAAATCAACACTTTAAACCAACATCTCCAACAATTAGAAAAAGAATAGCAAGAAAAGCCTACAGTCACCAGAAGAAAGGAAGTAATCAAGATTCTATCAGAAATCAATGAAACAGAAAATAGAAGAGCAATAGAAAAAATCAACAGGACCAGAAGTTCGTTTGTTGAAAAGATCAATAAAATTGACAAACCACTGGCGAATTTAACAAAGGAAATGGGGGAGAGAATACAAATAACACAAATAAGAAACGATATGGATGACATCACAACAGAACCAACTGAAATAAAAAGGATACTATCAGGATACTATAAAGAACTGTACTCCAACAAATTTGAAAATATGGAAGAAAGACAGATTTCTAGAAACACACCACTTACATAGACTAACACAGACTGATGAGAAAAAGTTGAACAGATCCATAACAAAAGAAGAAATTTAAGAGGTCATCAAAAAATTACCAACTAAAAAAAGTCCTAGCCCAGATGGTATCACTGGATAATTCTACCAAACACAGAGAACTGACACCATTCCTACTCAAACTATTTAAAAACGTAGAAGAGGATGGAATCCTCCCTAATTCATTTTATGAAGCAAGCATAACCTTGATACCAAAACTGGGCAAAGACATCACTCAAAAGGAAAACTACAGACCAATATCCCTCATGAATAAAGAGGCAAAAATCTTCAACAAAATCCAACCAATAGACTCCAACAACATGTAAAGAAAATCATTCACTATGACCAAGTGGGGTTCATATCAGGTATACAAGGATAGTTCAACATTAGAAAAACAATCAACATCATCCACCACATAAACAAAACAAAGGAGAAGAACCACATGATTATTTCAATTGATGCAGAAAAGGCATTTGATAAAATCCAACACCCATTCCTGATCAAAACTCTCGGAAAAATAGGAATAGAAGGGACATTCCTCAACATAATAAAGGGCATCTAAGGAGCTCTGGTAGCATAGTGCCTAAGGCACTTGACTGCTAACCAGAAGGCTGGCGGTTCAAACCCACCAGCCCTCCTCGGAAGGAAGGTTGGGCAATCCTACTTCTCTGGTGATACTGCCTCGGAAACCCAAGGAGGGATCACTATGAGTTGGGTCGACTTGACAGCACATAACAACAACAACAA
>NW_006926744.1:0-4781 GCF_000298275.1 Orycteropus afer afer | reverse complement strand
CTTCCGAGGAGTGGCTGGTGGGTTTGAACCGCCAGCCGTCTGGTTAGCATGCAAGTGTCTTAGCCACTATGCTACCAGAGCTCCTTTATAATGTCTTTAGACATTAGAGGGATGCAAATCAAAACAATGAGATACCATCTTGCCCCAGTACCAGTAGCAAAGTTCAACAAGACAGAAAATAACAAATGCTGGTGAGGATGCGGAGAGTTTGGGACTCTCCTACACTGCTGGTGGGACTGTAAAATAGCACAACCATTGTGGAGAGCAGTATGGCGATTCCTTAAAAAGTTGGAATTAGAGATACCATTTGATCCAGCCATTCCATTACTAGGTATATATCCTAAAGAAGTGAGAGCCAAGACAAGGACAGACATATACACACCCATGTTCATCGCAGCACTCTTTACAATAGCCAAAAGATGGAAACAACCTAGGTGTCCATCAACTGAGGAATGGATAACCAAACTTTGGTGCATACACACAATGGAATACTATGCACCCCTAAAAAATAACCCAGAATCTACAAAACACCGCATAATGTGGATCAACATGGAGGACATTATGCTGAGTAAAATAAGTAATCACAGAAGGACAAATATTGTATTAGTTCATTATTGTAAAAGTCAAGGAAAGGTTTATTTATGGAAGGAAATTTTCTTTGTTGGTTACCAGGAGTGGGAGGGGAGAGGAGGGAACACTGTTAGATATGTAGAGATAAGTACTGATTTGAGTGAAGGAAAGGCCAATGTACCAAATGTGAGTGATCAACATGGTGATATTGAGGAAGAAGACATAGAGAAGTACATGGGAGGTACAGACAACAAAGATGAACCCTTTTGCACATACAGTACCGCGTTGTCAGTGAAGGCAAACATGGGTATACGAGTGAATAGATGGGTGGACAGGCTGAACTAGTAGGTATATCTATGAGTGTACCCAAGACCATGTATAGGGTTGGCAGACAATGGTCCTATAAGTGACTTTGTATGATCTGAATTCCCAGGTGTATAGTAGAGCTGACAAGGAACAAGGTTGTAGTCACTTCTTGGTGACAGCCAGCTACCCAGAGGGACCAAGTAGTTTAACCTCTGGGCTTGGGACCATAGTCACAGGGGGCATCAAGCTCAATTGGCATAACATACTACACAAAACATTGTTCCACCTCCTAATTTGGTGAGTAGTGACTGGGATCTTAAAAGCTTGCAAGATGCCATCTAGATGCAATGATGGGTCTCTCCTTGTCCAGAGCAAAAAATAATGAAGAAAACCAAAGATTCACGGAAATAATTAGTCCTAGTGACTGGTATACCTTGATCCACAGCCTATACCACTATGAGACCAGAAGAACTAGATGGTGCCCAGCTACCACTGTCAACCACTCGGAGGGGGATCTATGTAGGAGATCCTGGATAGAGAGGGAGAACAATGTGCAATAAAACTCAAAATCATTTGGGAAAAAAAAAGGCAGGTGGGACCAGGTTTGCTGGTCTTATAAAGCCTGGTGGAACCACTGAGACTATGACCCCTAGCTGCCCTTCAGGTTTGGAACTGAACCCATACCTGTGGCTTCCAGCTAAACAAGAGATAGGTATAGGAGTTGAACATTTACCTGAGGTAGATACACTCCTTGGATAGAACAATCATGGGAGAAAGAAGGGCTGTTTATGCACAGGGAGACAGCTCAGGGAGCAGGGGTGCCTGGAGAGGTGGACACAGGGAAGAGGTGACTGTCGGGAGAAAGGGGGAGGGGAGCTATATATGTGTGTATATATATATATATATTATCTAGTGTATCATGTTTGGAGATGTGATAGTTAAGTTTGTGTGTCAACTTGACTAGGCCTGGTTGAGTGGCTAGGCAGCTGAATGTAGTTATTCCCCATGGTAAGATTGGTAATTAATTCCATGGTGGATACAGCTGAGCAGCTGCTTTAGGGATGTGGTCTCCTTCTTGTATATAAGAAGTAGCTTTGAGAATAGTCTCTAGCTTATGGCACACTTGCATGTAGCCATGTCGTTGTTCAGCAGCCTGCCATGCTCTGCCGAGCATGTCCATTGGTTCTTTCAATGGACTTGAATGAATGGCCTGCTATGTGGTTTCGTAACATTGGGACTGTGCCTTTTTACTTGTCAATCTTGGGCTTGTCAGTCTCAGCAGCCAGCAGCTGTCTGAGTGAAAAAATGTCTCTAGCTTCAGTGGTCCGGGAGCAGGTAGTCCTCTGAGAAGCTGGACTATATGAAGAATAACGTGGCATGAGGATTGGAGAAAGAATCATTAACAATACACTGATGACACAACTTTGCTTGCTGAAATTGAGGATGACTTGAAGCATTTACTGATGAAGATTGAAGACTACAGTGTGCAGTATGGATTACACTTTAATATAAAGGAAACAAAATCCTCACAACTGGATCAATAAGCACCATCACAATAAATGGAGAGAAGACTGAATTTGCCAAGGACTTTATATTGCATGGTTCTATAATCAGCACCAATGGAAGCAGCAGTCAAGATATCAGATGACTATTGCACTGGGCAGATCAGCTGCAAAGGACCTCTTTCAAGAGCTGAAGAGAAAAATGTCTCCTGGAGGACTAAGGTGCACCTGACACAAGCCACGGTTTTTTCAGTTACCTCATATGCATGTGAGATCTGGACAATGAATAAAGAAGACCTAAGAAAAGTCAATGCTTTTGAGTTGTAGTGTTGACAAAGAATACTGAAAGTACCATGGACTGCTAAAAGAACTAATAAATCTTTCCTGGAAGAAGTGCAGTCAGAATGCTCCTTGAAAGCGAGAATGGCCAGACTTCATCTCACTTACTTTTTTTTGAGCTGTGGTAGCATAGTGCCTAAGGCACTTGACTGCTAACCAGAAGGCTGGCGGTTCAAACCCACTAGCCACTCCTCGGAAGGAAAGTTGGGCAATCTACTTCTGTAGTGATATCACCTCGGAAACCCAAGGAGGGGTTGCTATGAGTTGGGCTGACTCGATGGCACATGACAGCAACAACAACTTTGGTCATGTTCTAAGAAGGGGCCATTCCCTGGAGAAGGATATCATGCTTAGCAAAGTGGGGGGTCAACGAAAGAGGGGAAGGCCCTCAGTGAGATGGATTGACACAGTGAGTGCAATGATTGGCTCAGGTATAGCAGGGATAGTGGAGCTGGCACAGGACTGGGTGGTGTTTTGTTCTGCTGTATGCACATAGGGTCACTATGAGTTGAAGACAACTTGAGAGCACCTAACAACAACAATAAGAAAGCTCTTATTAAGTAGCTCTGGTGGTGTAGTGGATAAGGTACTTGACTGCTAACCAGAAGGTCAGTAGTTCAAATCCATCAGCCGCTCCATGGAAGGAGGACAGAGTGATCTATTTCTGTAAAGACTTACAGCCTTGGAAACCCAACGGGGGTCTCTATGAGTTGGAAACAGCTTGATGGCAGTGAGTTTAGTTTTTTATTATTATTATTATTATTTAAAGCTATTATTTTACAGAAATACTGGTGCTGGGTAACTATTCATGAGACCAACCCATGTCCTTCCTTATAGCTTGTGGCTGCATGGCCTTGTCCCTGGCTGTTATTCTTTCCACCTGGAGCACCTTCTCCTTTCAATCAGCAAGCCCTCAACACTAAGGATCTTGATCCAAGTATTTCCTATTCACTTTCCATGTCCCAATTCAAGGGTTTTTCTTGATACTTAGCTCTTAGCTTAATACTGAGCTCTTTTATAGGTTTCTTTGTTCTCTCACCCATTCCATGAGTATGAATGTTTTTCCCAACAAACACTCTCTTGCATCTTAGACTAACAACATCTTGAGAGTTTGTGCTTATATCCAAACACCTTGAACAGTTCCCAGCACATAGTAAGGACTGTCATCTCTCTTGCAAATAAATCGATTCTCTGGAATATCTCCCGATAAGGGGGGCTGTAATATTTGTACTTTTCTAAGGAAGAAAGCAAGTGTTGAAAATTCTCCAGGATGTCTATCCTGGTGACATTTTCATAGCCAAACACTGTAGAGGTTCAAGTTTATCCCTTGGACAATAACTGAGGCTGATGCCTACATGAGGTAATCAAAGGCATTATCTTGGGAAATCAAAAAGCTGATATATTGCCAGTAAACGTGTTATTCAGAAGGGAAATAGAAGAGAGTTAAGCTAGACTGGAGTTGTGCATCATTCTGAATGGTGATGCATCTCATCTCTCCTCCTGCCTAGAATGAACAGTAGAAGATTGTGATAACATTACTAAGAAAATGGACATTTCTCCAGTACTGCCTTTACATCATAGTATAATTATTTGGCTTGATGTTTCTCATGATTCTAGGATAACAAATAAACTAATTTTCATCAGAAACTCAGAAATACATTCCATATTTGGGATTACTTGTTCTCCTCTCTATAAAGGTAGATAATCAAGAATTTTCCATTACAATGAGCATATCAGAGGGCTGAAGAGAATTGCAACTCATTCGCCTGCTTCAAAACTATTCCTGCCATAAGTGGCTTGTAATGCAAAAGTATTCAGAATATATTCAGGATAATATCCAATGGTCTCTTTTCCAGAGCTTCCCCTTTATAAGCCCTCAAAAATATGTTCCCTTTCATTTTATGAAGCAAGCATAACCTTAATACCAAAACCAGGAAAAGACATCACTCAAAAGGAAAACTACAGACCAATATACCTCATGAATATAGATGCAAAAATCTTCAACAAAATCCTAGCCAATAGACTCCAACAGCATATCAAGAAAATCATTCATCATGACCAAGT
>NW_006926743.1:7612-8148 GCF_000298275.1 Orycteropus afer afer | reverse complement strand
TGCACTTGGTCAGAATGTATTATTTTTTTTTTAATATGTTTTTGGATTCTGGTGGCTAGAATTTTGTTGAAGATTTTTGCATCTATGTTCATGAGGGATATTAGTCTGTAGTTTTCCTTTTTAGTGGTGTCTTTCCCTGGTTTTGGTATTAGTGTTATGCTTGCTTCATAAAATGAGTTTGGGACTATTCCATCTTTTTCTATGTTCTGAAATTGCTTGAGAAATATAGTTGTCAACTCTTCCCTGAATATTTGGTAAAATTCTCTAGTGAAGCCATCAGGGCCAGGACTTTTCTTTGTGGGGATTTTTTTTTTTTTTTAATGATCTGTTCAATTTCTTCTTTTGTTAAAGATCGGTTCAAATCTTCTATCTCTGCGTGGGATAGTTTAGATAGGTCTTGTGATTCTAGAAACTTGTCCATCTCTTTTAGGTTCTCAAATCTGTGGAGTACAGTTTCTCATAATATTCTTTTTTTTTTCTTTTTCTTTTTTTAATGATCTTTTTTTTTATTAGGATTTGGGTGAAGATTTACAGAG
>NW_006926743.1:3857-6072 GCF_000298275.1 Orycteropus afer afer | reverse complement strand
TTCACTCAGCACAATGTCCTCCAAGTTCATCCACGTTATGTGGTGTTTTGTAGATTCTACATTATTCTTTAGCGTTGCATAGTATTCCATTGTGTGTGTGTACCATAGTTTGGTTATCCATTCCTCAGTTGTTGGACATCTAGGTTGTTTCCAATTCTCATAATATTCTGTCAATATCTTTTTTTTTATTTCAGTTGGTTCTGTTGTGATGGCACCCTTTTCATTTACTATTCTTATAATTTACATCTCTTTCTTTTCTTTTGTTAGATTTGCCAATGGTTTGTCAATTTTGTTAATCTTTTCGAAGAATCAGCTTTTTGTTTTGTTGATTTTCTGTATTTTGTTTTGTTTTGTTTTCTGTTTCATATATTTCTGCTCCATCTTTGTTATTTACTTACTTCTAGATCCTGTAGGATTCTTTCGTTGTTCTTTTTCTAGTTATTGGAATTGTTGAGGTAGAGTGTTGATTTTTTTTTCTTTCCTCTTTTTTGATGTATGCATTAATTGCTATAAACTGACCTCTGAGTACTGCTTTTGCTGTGTCCCATAGGTTTTGGTATGATGTATTATCATTTTCATTTGTTTCTAGGAATTTTTTTTTTATTTCACTTTAATCTATTTTACTACCCAGTAGTTTTTGTGCAGAGAATTGTTCAACTTCCATGTTTGATGTTGTTTCCTTGATCTTCCTATTACTAATTTTATAGCACTGTGGTCCGAGAAGATGCTTTGTAGTATTTCAGTGTTTTTGAATTTATTGAGTCTTGTTTTATGTCCTAACACATGATCTATTCTGGAGAAGGATCCATGTGCACTAAAGAAGAATGTGAATTGTACTTTTGTTGGGTGGAGTCCTCTGTATATATCTATGAGGTCCACTTGTTTGATTGTGTTGTTGAGTTCTTCTGTATCTTTGCTGAGTTTTTTTCCAGTTGATCTGTCCCTCCTTGAAAGTGGTGTGTTACAGTCTTACTATTTTACATTGTCTAATGTCCCTTTTAATTCTTAATATATGTTCCACATATTTTGGAGCCCTTTCATTGAGTGCATAGATATTTATAATTGTAATGTCATCTTTGTCAATTGACCCTTTCAGCATCATATAGTGTCCTTTTTTGTCTCTTATGTTGTTTTTCAACTTAAAGTCTATTTTTATCAGAAATTAATATTGCCACTCCTGCTCTTTTTTGATGATCGTTAGCTTGGTATATTTTTTTCTACCCCTTAACTCTTAATTTGTTTTTATCTTGTGTCTAAAATGGGTCTCTTATAGGCATCATATCAATGGGTATTCTTTACTTATCCAGTCTGCCACTCTTTCTCTCGATTGCTGCATTTAGTCCATTCACTTTCACTGTAATTACTGATAGGTATGAATTGATTGCTGTCATTCTGTTGTGATTTTGTCATGTTGTTGGTGTTTCCTTGGCCCATATACTTTTCTGTGCTGAGTTTGATTTGTTGTCAAATGCTTCCTCTCTTCTTTATTGTTGGTTTTGTGCTTACTAAAACCACATGTTTTCCTTCCTTCTGGATTTGCTTATGGGGATTGTTAATTTTCTCTGTGATTACCTTGGAGTGAATTCTTGTCTCTACATTTTTAGAACTGTCTGTTCTATGAGAACATTGTCCTTTTTTCCTCTCCATTTGGAAGTTTTTACCTAGAACTTTTATTCCCTCAATTTGGTTAGTTGCTGTTGTTGTGTGGAGATTTGCTTCCTTGATTTTTAGTATACAATGTTTTATGGTCTTGTTTTGAGTTTCTATTTCTGATTTGGTTTTAGTGTTGATGTCACGTATCCTGATTTTGTTGTTCTCTGTTGTGGGTTCTCTATTGGAAGGACTTCCTTAAACATTTCTTATAGGGTTGGTCTGGTTTTCACAAAATCCCTTTATTTCTGTTTGTCTGAAAGTGACTTGATTTTGCCCTCATATTTGATGGACAATTTGGCTGGATATAGGATTCATGGTTGGAAGTTCTTTTCCTTCAGTATTTTATATATGCTGTCCCATTGTCTTCTTGCCTGTGTGGTTTCTGCTGAGTAATCAGAGCTCAGCCTAACTGTTTGATTATTATAAGTAATATTTCTTTTGTCCCGGGCAGCTTGCAAAATTCTTTCTTTTTCTTTGGTTTTGGAGAATTTATTATAATATGCCTTGGTGTTTTTCTCTTGGGATCTATCCTGTATGGGGTTCTATGAGCTTCTTGGCAAAT
>NW_006926743.1:1230-3688 GCF_000298275.1 Orycteropus afer afer | reverse complement strand
TGTCCAGGGATTTGTCTTCTAGTTGGAACATGTGTTCTTCAGCCAATTCTATCCTACTCTTTTGTGCTTCTACTGTATTGTGTAATTCTGTAATTTTGGTATTCATCTTCTGAATTTATAACTGCTGTTTTTGTATGAATTCTGATTGTGCATTAGTCTTGTTACTTTGTTCTTGAATGGTTTCCCTAAGTTCTTCCAGGGAATTGTCTGTGTTCTCCTTGGTTCTGTTTGGGGTTTCCTCAGGCTGTTGTTGTTGTTTGTTGTTATGTGCCATCGAGTCGGACCTGACTCATAGCAACCCCTCCTTGGGTTTCCGAGGCAGTATCACTATGAAAGTAGATTGCTCCATCTTCCTTCCGAGGAGTGGCTGGTGGGTTTGAACCACTAGACTTCTGATTAGCAGTCAAGTGTCTTAGCCATAAACATACCTTCTAAATTCCTCCTCAGAAAATTCTATTGCCTCTTCTTTCTCCATGTTTAATGAAATCTTAGGGATATTATTTCTAATGTCTTGTCCTGATTTTTCTTTTCTTATTTGAGGTTGCCTGTTGTTTCCTAGACATTTTGAGGTTGTCTTTAACTGTTATTTTTGTACTGATTTGTTTTGTCTTGGTTTTATGATTTAATATTTTGAAAAGTTAGAGGTGGCATATTTTACTTTTTTGGCTATTAATTCAGGTGTGCTGGGTTTCTCTGCAGTTTTGTTTGTGATGATGGAATCACTGTGTGGAATGTGGATGCAGGGCTCTGTTTGTCATAAAGGGAGTTTAGGATTTGACCTGGCAGTGTCCAGGGGGGCTGAATGTGGTTTTTCTATTGGATGAGGGAGGGTAGAGGTGGAGAATGTGGGAGGAGAAGAGAGAATTAAGAAAAGCTCCAAGGTGCCAGGAGCAGTTTCTAAGGCTTTGAGCAGGCTGCTAATAATGATGTTGTACTGTCATTCACAGGCCCACAGGTCAAGTTCAGCAAAGACTCCAATTGTTAGGGGGCTGTCACTTTCTGACAAGTTCAGACATATGCAATAACCCCACTCTCGAGGCCCCTCTGTGCCAAAAAGCTGACCTAGGATAACTGCCCCGATCTGCAATCCACAGTGGGAGTCCCTACCAGGGCCTGTCCACTTGTGGCATTAATGTTCTCTCTGCTTGGGCTTCAGCAGTACTGGAGCCAGAGAAATCTCTGCTCCCACCTGGTGGTCCCAAGTGTACTGATAAAAGCAGGTGCTGAATGTAAATTCATGGAGTGGCTGCAGGTTCTCTGTTGTGATGAGTTCTCTCCACTGCCCCAAGGAGGTCTCTGATGGACTTTCTTGCCTGCTGGTTGGTGCTCTGCAGGGAAGGTTTACCTATTTTTATTATGTTTCCCCTCTCTGGGTAATTGCACTGCCCCTTTCTCCTTTCTAATCCTATTCCCCTGGGTTTGACATACTCTGACTTAATGAGCTGTTCAGAGCACCATAATCCCCATTTCAAATTACTTCACCTAGTTTTTCAGGCACTAAGATGCTCCATTCTAATAATTTTTAAAAGATGTTCATTACATTGAAAATGTTGTACAACCATCACTTTTATCTATTTCCAAAAGTTCTTCATCACCCCAAACAGAAACTCAATACCCTTTAAGCAATAACTTCCCATTCCTTCCTTCCTCCAGTTCCTGGTAACCACTAATGTACATTTATTTGTATGCATTTACCTGTTCTAGATATTCCAAATAAGTGGGATTATAGAATATTTATCCTTTTATATCTGACTTATTTCATTCCGCATAATATTTTCAAGGTTTCTCCATGTGGTAGCATAGACAAGAACTTCATTTCTCTTTATGGCTGAATAATATTCCATTGTATGTATATATTACCTTCTGTTTATCCACTTATCTGTTGATGGATACTTAGGTTGTTTCCACCTTTTGGTTATTGTGAATAATGTTGTGTGTAAGTTAACTCCTTGAGTCTCTGCTTTCAATTCTTTTGGGTATATATCTTGAAGTGGAATTGCTAGGTCATATGAAAATTCTATGTTAACTTTTTAAAGAACTGCCAAAACATTCTTCACAGGGGCTGCATCATTTTACAATCTCACCAGCAGTGCACAAGGGTTCCAATTTCTCCACATCCTTGCCAATACTTCTTTTCCAGTTTTCTGATACTAGTTCTCCCAAGGGAACTGCAAAAAGTACTCTGGTGGAGCAGTGGGTAAGGCATTTGGCACTTACCCAGGTTGGCAGTTCAAATGCACTAGCTGCTCTGTGGGAGGAACATGAGGCAGTACACCTAATGGGGGTCTTTATGAGTCAGAATCAAGTGAGAGCAGTGGGTTTGTTTTTATATTTCAGGAATGTGAAGTGATATTTCATTGTGGCTTTGATTTGCATTTCCCTAATGACTAATGGGGAGCTCTGGTAGCATAGTGGCTAAGCACTTGACTGCTAACCAGAAGGCTGGTGGTTCAAACCC
>NW_006926743.1:0-870 GCF_000298275.1 Orycteropus afer afer | reverse complement strand
ATATATATCTTCTTTAGAGAAGTATCATTTCAAGTCCTTTACTCATTTTAAAATTTGAGTTTTCTTTTTTTAATTGTTGTTGAGTTTAGGAGTTCTTTTTATATTCTGGATATTAAATTCTTATCAAATATATGATTTCCAAATATTTTCTCACATTCTGTGTGTTGTCTTTTCACTTTGTCAATAATGGCCTTTGATGCACAGAAGTTGTAAATTTTGATGAAACCAAAGTTATGTATTTTTTTCTTTTGTTGTTCATGCCTTTAGTATTATATTTAAGAATCCATTGCCAAATGCAAGATCCTGAAACTTTGTCCTTATGCTATTTTCTAACATTTTCATGGTTTTTAACTCATATTTAGGTTGTTGATCTATTTTGAATTAATTTTTGATTAGGATATGAAGTAGAATTCCAAGTTCATTCTTCTTCATGTGGAGATCCACTTGTCCCAGTGACATTTGTTGAAGACAGTAATCTTGACCTATTGAATGGACTTGGAATCCTTGTTGAAAATCAATTGACCATAAATACGTGCATTTATTTCTGGACTTTCCATTCCATTGGTCTAAATATCAATCCTTACACCAGTACTATGTTGTTTTGATTACTGTAGCATTGTAGCATGCTTTGAAATTGGGAAGTGTGAGCTCCTGTATTAAGCGCTTTGTGTTAGGTAGCCAATGCTGAGAGGAACAAGGCTGGAGTGAATTGTTCGAAAAATAAGTTTTATTTAATCATCTGTCCAGCAGATGGGCTGAGACTTAAAGTAGCATCAGCCCTGATCCTGTCTCTGCATGGTGCTTAAGTAGTGTTTTTTTTTTTAAGTTGAAATATTTATTATGATTTCTGTTTTCATGACTGGACCATAA
>NW_006926742.1:9490-10087 GCF_000298275.1 Orycteropus afer afer | reverse complement strand
CAAGACATTTTTGCCTTTGAATGGTTTGACGAAATGGATAAAGTCCTCAGCCAGCTGACCTGGACAAAATTAGTCCAAGGGTTCAAGAACTCGCCCACTTTGTTCAACGAGGCCTTGAGTGATGACTTACGTGAGTACCGGGGTCAAAACCCACAAGTAACTTTACTACAATATGTGGGTGACTTGTTAATAGCAGCCCCCGACTGGGCTGGGTGTCTTGAAGCAACCAGGAAACTGCTCACCACTCTAGGAGAGCTGGGATATCGAGCTAATGCCAACAAAGCTCAGATAGCTAAACCAGAAGTTACATACTTGGGGTATAAGTTGAGAGCTGGGCAGAGGTGGCTCACTGAAGCCATGAAACAGACTATCCTACAGATTCCCCAACCCACAAGCCGAGGCAGATAAGAGAATTCTTAGGAACAGTAGGTTATTGCCATCTGTGGATTCTAGATTTTGCCACAAAAGCAAATTCTCTCTATGAGCTCAGTAGAGAAGGGTTGGAGTGGGACTGGACTCCAGAGAGGGACTCAGCTTTTAAAGAACTTAAGAAAGCACTCCTCGAAGCCCCAGCATTAACATTACCTGACCCCACTA
>NW_006926742.1:6691-7737 GCF_000298275.1 Orycteropus afer afer | reverse complement strand
GGGCTAGGAATACCCCATACACGCTGAATCTGACCCCATTTGAAATAATATATGGGACGCCACCCCTTATTATTTCCAACCTGGAAAAATGTCCCAATGAGTTGTCAAAAGATTTAATCTTGGGAATGAAAACTCTCCAAATAATTCAGAAGGAATTATGGCCCAAACTCCAAGCCATATATGAAGGTCCCCTTAATGAACAGGGAATTAACCATGGAATTGAACCAGGAGACTGGGTATGGGTAAAGAAGCACCAGCAAAAAACACTGGAACTGAGATGGAGGGGACCTTATGTTGTTGTTCTTGTAACCCCTACTGCCCTAAAGGTAGACGGAATCAGCTCCTGGATACATCACTCTCATGTCAGGAAAGCTAACTCGCCAGAACAGCAGTCAGCACGAACAAACTGGAGAGCACGTTCGGATCCTGAAAACCCGTTGAAAGTCAGATTGACTCAAAACAATGAGGACTGAAACTTTCATCTTCACCTTAAACTTGAAAGTACTTAATCAGTCCTCAGATTATTGTGTACTAGTAACTGTTCTACCCCGAATTCTTTACCACCCAGAGGAAGAGATGTATGTACACTTGGGTGGGATTAATAGAGTAAAAAGAGAACCACTCACTGCAGCCTTTACTTTAGCCACTCTATTTAGCTTAAAAAGGAGAGTGAAACTCAGGAAGGATTGTTCGAATCTTAGTTTAATAACTCCCTGTGGTTGACTACCTTGATATCTACTCTCTTAGGACCCTTCATAATCCTTATAATTATATTAACTTTTAGCCCCTGCATTATAAATAAGCTTATATCATTTATGAAAGATCGAGTTAATACTGTACAACTCATGGTCCTGAGACAACAATATCAGTCCCTATCTCCTGTAACACAGGATGAAGATTCCTCATATGAGTAACAAGAAAAAGGGGAGAATGTGAGGCCTGGGTCCAAAAGAATGTGAGGCCTGAGTCCTAATGCCCTCCAGGTAATTCTTTAACCAGGAGTCTTTAGTGTGAAGCCTGAGTCCTAAGGAATGTGAGGCCTGAGT
>NW_006926742.1:623-5687 GCF_000298275.1 Orycteropus afer afer | reverse complement strand
TTTTTTTTTTAAAAAAAAAAAAAAACTCACTACCGTAGAGTTGAATCTGACTGATAACGACCCTTCCTGGGATCTCAGAGGCAGTATCTACAGAAGTAGATTGCCCAATCTTCCTTCTGAGGAGTGGCTGGTGGATTAGCAGTCAAATGTCTTAGGCACTATGCCACCAGAGTGTTAGGACCAACCATTTGTGGTATTTTCTGTTAGAGCAACACAAAGTAACCAAAACACCATGTTATCCAATTTTGTTATTTAAAGAAAAAAAAAAGATCATATCTATAGGAAAATAATAAGGTGTCAGAGAAGTCTGCATAAGAGAAAGAATCATTCATCAAGAGCATATTTTTAAAAGAGCTATGAGAAAGTACTCACTTAAACCAAAAAAGGATAAAAAGGGTTTCATCAAGCATCAGGAAAGTGTGTGTTAGGTAGAGACAATAGAAAAGCAAAAGGTCTTAGCCTATACATTTAGTAACATCTACCATAGTAAAGAGGGGCTGTGGCGTAGTGCCTAAGGCATTTGACTGCTAACCAGAAGACTGGCCTTTCAACAACACCAGCCACTCCTCAGAAGGAACACTGGGTAATCTACTTTCATAGAGATACTGCCTTGGAAACCCAAGGAGAGGTCCCTATGAGTAGGAACCAATTTAATGGCAATGAGTTTGATTTTTTGGTTTTACCATAGTAAAGGTGCTTTTCTAGCAGCTTTGCAGGCAAAAGATATGGGAGACTGCTTCTGTAAAGATTAGTCTTGGAAACCCTGTGAGGAAGGTCTATTCTATTCTATAAGGTCACTATGAGTTAGAATCAATTTGATGGCAACAAATTTGATTTGGTTTACTGTAGTAAAGAAGGAGCTCTGGTGGAGCAACAATTAATCATTTGGCTGCTAAACAAAAGTTTGGCAGTTCAAACCTACCCAGAAGCTCTATGGGAGAAAGACTTGGCAATCTGCTCCTATAGATCACTACCCCTTGGGCAGTTCTCCCCTGCCACATGTGTCCTTATGAGTTGGAATTGACTCAATGGCACACAACAGCAACAGCACCATAGTAAAAAGCCTTTATATGGAAGGGAATGATCTCACAGCCAGGCCAACCTGGAAATGTGATTGTCAGGAGTCAGTTGACAAAAAAGTGAAATGCTCTACACAGTAAATCAACCATGAAAATCATTGGGAGGACATGGAAGATCATTTTTTTTTTTTTTTTTTTAATAATCCTCCATCCAGAGGGTACTTTTTTGGAATAAATGAAGATTTATTCCAGGTTGAGCTGGAGTAGATTAAGATAGAAAAGATACTTACTACCTCTGCTTTTAATTCACTGTAACTCACTTTGATCCTCTTGCCACAGAAGAGGGGGAAGAAACAAGCTGTACACCATCATTGAAATGTTAGCTATAAGTCATTCATCAGACACTCCTGAATAATTCTGAAAAGTTGATGAGATAGAAATAGAGTTCTTATGCTGGCCATTGCTGTAAGCATTGACATTTTGTCTCCCGAAAGCCAGTGAAACCCTGGCCAAGAAGAAAAGAGGAGAGATCCAATGACATTCACCAGGTAACTCCATAGAGAAAATTTCCCAAAGACTAAAATGAAGGATTGTTTGTCTTCAAAAATGGAAAAGACAAAAGTAGTTTGTGGGTTAACACAACATCATTTCTTTTTAAATCCTAGTGGACTTTTGATGTGATCTGTAAAACAAATTACAAACATTTTCAATTACTCTCAGAATGGTAGTAATTATTGAAAGGACTTGAGGAGAAAGATAAGAAAAGATTCATGTCTACAAATGAAATTAATCAAAGTTTTTGTGAACATTCTTCCTCATATATTTTCCTTAAGATTTCTGTAATGACTTTTAGACTTTACCTAGTTGTCATCAAGTCAATTTGAATTCATGTCAACCCCATGTGTGTCAGAGTAGAACTGTGCTCCATAGGGTTTTCAATGGCTGATTTTTCAGAAGTAGACCTCCAGACCCTTCTTCAAAAGTGCCTCTGGGTAGACTCAGAACTGCTAGTCTTCTGCCCCACTGGAGGCATTCACTTGGCTATGACAAGAGATTTGGAAGACAGACACCTGGCTAACTGACTGGAAGAGATCCATATTTGTACCCATTCCAGAGAAAGGTGATCCCACAGAATGTGGAAATTATCGGTCAATATAATTAATATCGTATACAAGTAAAATCTTACTGAAGATAATTCAAAAATGGTTGCAACAGTATATTGACAGAGAACTTCCAGAAATTCAAGCTGGATTCAGAAGAGGACATGGCCAGATGGACATGGTCATGCTGAAGTCAGATGGATCTTGGCTCAAAGCAAAGAATACCAGAAAGATGTTTACTTGTGTTTTATTGAATATGCAAAAGCATTTAATTGTGTGGATCATAACAAATTGTGAATAACATTGAGAAGAATGGGAATTTCAGAACACTTAATTGTACTCATGAGGAATCTCTACATAGATCAGGAGGCTATCATTGGAACAGAAAAAGGCAACACTGCATGATTTAAAATCAAGAAGGGAATGTGTCAGAGTTGTATCCTTTCACCATACTTATTCAATCTATATGCTGAGCAAATAATCTGAGAAGCTGGACTGTATGAAGAACATGGAATCAGAATTGGAGGAAGGCTCGTTAACAACCTGCAATACGCTGAGGACACAACTTTGCTTGCTGAAAGTGAGGATGACTTGAAGCACTTATTGATGAAGATTCAAGAATGCAGTCTGCAGTATAAATTACATCTCAATATAAAGAAAACAAATATCCTCATAACTGGCCCTATAAACAGCATCATGATAAATGGAGAAAAGATTGAAATTGTCAAAGATTTCAGATTGCTTGTTTCTACAATCGACACCAATAGAAGCAGCAGTCAGGACATCAGACAATGTATAGCACTGGGCAAGTCAGCTGCAAAGGACCTCTTTCAAGTGCTGAAGAGCAAAGATGTCTCCTTGAGGACTAAGGTGCACCTTATACAAGCCATGATATTTTCAATCGCCTCATATGCATGTGAGAGCTGGACAATGAATAAGGAAGACACAAGAAGAATTGGTGCTTTTGAGCTGTGGTGTTGGCGAAGAATGCTGAAAGTACCAGGGACTGCTAAAAGAACTAACAGGTCTGTCCTGGAGGAAGTGCAGCCAGAATGCTCCTTGGAGGCAAGAATGGCAAGACTTCGTCTCACATACTTTGGACATGTTGTCAGAAGTGACCATTCCCTGGAAAAGGATGTCATGCTTGGTAAGGTTGAGGGTTGACGAAAGAAGGGAAGGCCCTCAACAAGATGAATTGACACAGTGGCAGTGGCAATGGGCTGAAGTATATAGCAAGAATCATGGAGCTGGCGCAGGACTGGGCAGTGTTCCATTCTGCTGTGCATAAGGTTGCTATGAGTCAGAGACAACTCGACGGCACCTAACAACAACAACAATCTTCTGGTTAGCAAGCAAGCACTTTTAACTTATGTTTGTACCACTCAGGGACTTTTTTAAGACCTCAATCATGCCATAAATTCCACACCACTGATATAATAATAATAATCCCAAATTATTGTCAGATAAAGGAGCTCTGGTGGTGTAGTGGTTAAGGCATTTGCCTGTTAACCAGAAGTTCAATGGTTCAAACCCACTAGCCACTCCATGGGAAAAAAAGATGAGGCAGTCAGCTTCTGTAAAGATTTATAGCCTTGGAAAGCCTATGGGGGTCACTGGGAGTCAGAATAGACTTGATAACTGTGAGTTTGGCTTGGTTTTGGTATTGTCAGATAGCTGCAAATGTCTCAAAGTGATAATAAACAAGGTTTAGAGTCTGTCAGAAAAAAGCTAGGGAAAAAAAAAATCTTTTTTTTAATCCATCCACATCCTCTAGTAGTGCAAAGAGGCTCAAGATTTGCAAACAACTGGGTGTCCATGTTTCTTGACAGGAAGGGCCATAGCTAATAGAGGCTGATCATGTTCTGACAGTGGTAGATTGTAGGAGTTAAAGGATTATTTCATAGTTCATAAGCAAACACAAGTCCTACAGTTTGAATTCTTATGCTTTGATAAAGGAGCATTTGACTGTTTTTTGTTTTCTGTGTGGTAGAAATGAAAGTCATATATTCCCACTCTTTTCTGAATTTTAAGAAAAAAAGTCAACATGACCTTGTAAGGTAGGATATCTAATGAATTGGATTTCCTTACTCCAGAAGAATGGCTAAAATCTTCATAACTATATTTGACGAAGGTTTATTCTATGTAGTTTTTAGTTGTTTTATGTACCACAATATTCATTTAAGTATATAATCCAATGGCTGCTGCTAAACTAACAGACCTGTGCAGCTATCACCACAATCTCATTTTTAAACATTCTTATCACCCTAAAAAGAAACTTCATCATTGTTTGTGTTCACTCTTCATTCTTACCCCAACTCCCAGGCACCACCATTCTACTTTCTGTCACTATAGACTAACCTTCTCTGAACATTTCATATAAATGGAATCATACATGGTCTTATGGTCTTTAGTGGCTGACTTCTTTCACTTAGCATATGGTTTGTGTTTTTCTTTTGTTTTGTTTTGTTTTTTTGAGGTCCATTCATGCTGTATCTCAGAAGGAAGATGGGGCAATCTACTTCCTTAGTGATACTGCCTCAGAAACCCAAGGAGCGATCACTATGAGTTGGGTCTGACTCCACGGCACATAACAACAACACAACATCCTGTATCATACATCAGTACTTTGTTCCATTTTGTTGCCAAATAGTACTTCATTTATTTATACCACATATTGTATATCTATCTACCAGTTTGATGTACTAGGGTTGTTTCAGTTTTTTAGTTATTATAAATAATATCACTGCAAACATTGGCATATAAAAGTCTTCGTAGAGACTAACATAAAAAAAGTTGATTTATCATTTCATTTCTTTTGGATAGACAGCTGGGAGTGGAATTTCTGGATTACATGGTAAATTTATGTTTAACATTTTAAGAAACAGCCAAACAGTTTTCCAAAGTGGCTGCAACATCATTCTACCTACTATTAAATGTCCTGAGTA
>NW_006926742.1:0-523 GCF_000298275.1 Orycteropus afer afer | reverse complement strand
ACATGGTAAATTTATGTTTAACATTTTAAGAAACAGCCAAACAGTTTTCCAAAGTGGCTGCAACATCATTCTACCTACTATTAAATGTCCTGAGTATCAGATAAATAATTACCACTGTGCTTTGATCAAGCCTAGATTTTCTAACACAAGTGGACACTAAACCTCTGCTAGCTCTTACCTATTAATATACTTCCATCATTTATAATTTTATTTTAGGCATGATAAAGCAGGAGCTCTGGTGATGTAGTGCCTAAAGCATTTGACTGCTAACCAGAAAGATGGCGGTTCAAACCCACCAGCCACTCCTCAGAAGGAAGACTGAACAATCTGCTTCTGTAGAGATACATCCTCAGAAACCCAAGGAGGGGTCAATTATGATTCGGGATCCACTTGAAAAAATTCAAATACAAGTGAGCATTTAAAAGTTACCTTCCGAGGCGGGGCAAGATGGCGGACTAGGCAGAAGGATTGCACAGACCCTCTTCAACAAAGAAAAGGGAAACCAATTAACACAGACACAGAA
>NW_006926741.1:7189-8421 GCF_000298275.1 Orycteropus afer afer | reverse complement strand
TGTCTTGGTGATTTTCTTTTGGGGTCTATCCTGTCTGGGTTTCGTTGGACTTCCTGAATGGGTATATTCTCATCTTTCATCATATCAGGGAAGTTCTCCTCCAGTGAACTCTGGACAATTTTCTCAGTGGTTTTGTTTTTCTCTTCCTGTTCTGGAATTCCAATGACACATAACTTATTCTTTTGATATTATCCCAAATGAAACTTAGGCTTTCTTCATTTTGTTTTGATTCTTTTCTGATTGATCTCTTTCCAAAGAAGTATCCAGGTATTTGTCTTCCATCTCATCAATTCTATCTTCCATTGCATCAATTCTACTCCTTTGCCCTTCCAATGCATTATCTTTTTCTGACAATTTAGAACTAATCTTCTGGATTTCTATCTGTAGATTTAGAATCATTTCTAATTTTTCATTTATTTTGTCATTTTGTTCTTTTATATTCTTCCAAAATTCTTCTAAGGTGTTTTCTTTGGTCTGTCTCTCACCTTTGAACATACCTAAATATAATTCATTTGAATTTCTTATCAGAGAATTTCAATGCTGCTTCCTCAGGGATGTTTACTGGGTCCGTATCCTGCTCCCTTGTTTCTACCACCCTATCCTGTTTCTTTGTGTGTACTGGGATTGTCTGTTGTCTCCAAGGCATTGTGACATTTTTGTATTTAGATCTCAGTTAACTATTTGTGAATAGTAGCCAAGGGTCATTCAGGCTCTTCTTGGTGGTTTTCTTTTTATCATTGGCCTATTAATGGAAAGGGAGGTAGTGGCTCTCACTCAGTAAGTGAAGTTGCAGGAGATGTGGGTGTAGTTGTGTCTTATGGGGACTGTTGCTGTCTCCCACACAGTTAGACAAAAGATATAATTGAATAACCATCAACAACTAAAAGCCCATGGACAAAACACACACACACACCACGTAATCATACAGGAACAGTAACACAAAAAAGGAAAAAGGGAAAAAGAAGAAGAAAAAACTAGAAAACCTGCAATATCCGGGGATAGGGCACTAAGAGAAAAAACATACAGAAGGAGAATAATGAAGAAAAAAAATTGGTAAAAATGCAAAGAGAAAAACAAGGAACGGTGTTAATCACAAGAAAAAAGGGGTAAATAGAAAAAAAGAATTAAAATTAAAAACATTCAACCAGGAACAAGGAAAAGAAAAAAGCTGAAAACTAGGATCTGGGAGGGGGGGAATAAGAATAATAGGAAAAAGGACAAAAGTATTAATA
>NW_006926741.1:6671-7089 GCF_000298275.1 Orycteropus afer afer | reverse complement strand
TAATCACCAAAAAAAAAAAAAAAAGCAAAAAAGACAAAACAAAAGAGAAAAAAAAAATCAGTGGAAGACAGGGCAGGGCACCCAGGCTCCCTCTGAGCACACAGATTGTGATGGAGTTCCTGTGGGCCCAGAAGGCAGGTGGGAGTGGGGAATGGCCACACTTACATTCACCAACAGGGTGTGGGTTATAAGAGTAACAAGAGGAATGTCACACCATTTCAGTCTTGCAGGTCCAGAGTGTCCTTTGGGTTGCTGGTAAGCAGAACGTGTTCTTAAGCCCCTGGATTCTGCGAGTGTGCTGTCTCTTTAAATATCCAAAATAGGCAAGTCAGTTGTAAACTTTCAAAATATGAACCAGCAAAAGTCCAAAGCTCGGCCCACCTTTCTCTTCACATTCTCCATTTATCCCCCAGCCACC
>NW_006926741.1:1629-5348 GCF_000298275.1 Orycteropus afer afer | reverse complement strand
TTTCTTAAAGTCAATTTGATCAGAAATTAATACTGCCACTCCTGCTCTCTTACTGTTGCCATTTGCTTGATATATCTTTTTCCAACCTTTGATTTTTAGTCTATTTTTGTCTTTATCTCTAAGCTAGTGTCTCTTGTAGGCAGCACATTGTTGGGTTTTGTTTTCTTATCTAATCTGCAACTCTCCATCTCTTGAGGGGTGCATTTAATCCATTAGCATTCAGTGTAATTTTGACAAGAATGAATTGGTTGCTGTCATTTTGTTACGTGTTTTTTCATGGTGGCCCTGGTTTCTTTATTCCATATTATTTTCTGTGCTGAGCACATTATGTTTATGAATTGTGTTATCATTTCCTTTTTGCTGTTGTTTTAGTATTTTCAGAATATTTGTGCTTGTCCTCTTTTTTATTGTGATGTGAAGGTTTATCTTTTTTTTTTTTTTGAGGTTACCCTGTGAGTTAAAATTTTTTTCCCTGAGTTTAGTCCATTCTACCTTGCGACTCTCTTACCTTCCTCACCTTTTAGAATTTCTGTAATGAAACAGTCTTTTCCCTCTTTTTGGTTTGCAGTTGTGCTGATTTTGCCAATTGATGTGTCTGGTTCCCTGTTTATAATCTTGTAAGCTCATTTTCCTCTGGATGTCCATAGCTGTGGTTTCTGGGTTATGTCTCCTTGTGTATTAATGGTCGGTTGTTGTTTGCTACTTTTGGTTCTCTGTTTAAAGGACTCCCTTTACTATCTCTTGTAAGGTTGGTCTGGTTTTAACAAATTCCCTTAGTTTTTGCTTATCTGGAAACCTCCTAACTTCATCATCATATTTGAGAGTCCATATTGCCTGGTATATAACTCTAGGTTGAAAAATTTTCTCTTTCAGGGTTTTATAAATGCCATCCCAATGCTTTCTTGCTTGAATGGGGTCTGCTGAGATATCAGCTTATTCTTACTGGTTGTCCTTTGTAAGTAGCTTTTTTGTTTTTCACGTGCTGCTTTCAGGATTCTTTCTTTGTCTTGGGTTTGATGAGTTTGATGATAATATGTGTTGCTGATTTTCATTTGGAATCTCTCCTGTTTGGGGATTGTTGGACTTCCTGAATGGATATATTCTCATTTTTCATCATATCAACAAATCTTAGACAATTTTGTCAGTGGTTTTATTTTTCTCCTTCTGTTCTGAAATTCCAATGACATGTATGTTTTTCCTTTCCATGGTGTCCCACATGATCTTTCAGCTCTCTTCATTTTGTTTTGATCTTTTTTCTGATTGATCCCTTTCCAAAGAAGTATTCAGGTATTTGTCTTCAATCTCATTATTTCTGTCTTCCATTGCATCAATTCTACTCTTTTGCCCTTCCAATGTGTTATCTATTTTTGACAATTTAGTATTAATCTTCTGGATTTCTATCTGTAGGTTTAGAATCATTTCTAATTTTCCATTTATTTTGTCATTTTGTTCTTGTATTTCCTTCCAAAATTCTTCTAGGGATTTTTCTATGTTTTCCTTGATCTTTCTCTCAATCTTTTGAAGATACCTAAATATAATTCTTTTGAATAGTCTATCGGGGAGTGCCAATGTTGTTTCTTCCTCTGGGATGTGTTTGAGGTCTATATCCTGCCCCTTTGTGTCTACCACTTTATCTTCCTTCTTTGTGTGGACTGTGATGGTCTGTTGTCTCCAAGACTTTGTGACATTGTTGTATTTAGATCTCTGTTAACTGTCTGTGAAGAGCAGCTAAGGGTTAGGCAGGCTCTTCTTGGTGGTTGTTTTTCATTAGTCCATTGGTGTAAAAGGAGATGGTGACTCTCACTCAGTAAGTGAAGCTGCTGGAGGTGTGGGTGTAGTTGTGTCATAATGGGGACTGTTGCTGTCTCTCACTCTGAAAGACAAAAATAGCAATTGAATAACCATCACAAAAGTAAAAGCAAATGGACAAGAAACACACCATATAATCACACAGGTACACTAATCAAAAAGTGAAAAGGGAATAAAACAAAAACAAAACAAAACAAAAAAGCACCACAATATCTGGGGACAGGGACATAAGAGAAAAGAGTATAGAAGGAGAATAATGAAAAAAATTGAGCCAAAAATGAAAAAAAATGCAAAAAGAAAAACAAGGAATGGGGTTACTCACAAGAAGGAAAAAAAAAAAAAAAATAGAACCAGGAAGAGGGAAAACAAAAAAAGCTGAAAACTAGAATCTCGGATGGGAAGAATAAAGAATGATAATAAAAAAGCCAAAAGTAATAACAATACAAGTAGATTTAAAACAGACAAAATGAACAAACTTAAAAGAAGAAAAAAAATAATGTGGACAGGTCGAGGCAGGGCACACAGGCACCATGGAGCACACAGACTGGGATGGAATTCCTGCCAGCCTAGAAGGTGGGTGGAAATGAGTGATGGCCACACTTCCATTCACCAAGAGGGTGTGAGATAAGAGTAACAAGATAAGAGTAACAAGGGGAGTATCATACATTTTCAGTAGTCTGTGTGTCTGGGATGTGTTTTCAGTTCCCAGGAATTGGAGCCTGTTCTTAAGTCCCTGGAATCTGGGAGAACACTGTCACTTTAAATATCCAAAATGATCAAGCTGCTTGTAAACATTCAAACTGGCTGCGTCCTCCGGACAGGCAAAAGTCCACAGCTCAGCCCACCTTTCTCTTCACTGCTTTGCCTTTTATTCCTCAACCACCAGAGCAGTCTTTTGCTAATCCTCTGTAATCCCTGGCTAGCAGCGCTGATTTTTAGGTTAATTCTTAGGTCCTACCACCACTCAGAAATATACGCGCTGTCTGTGCTGTCAGGATCGCTGCCAGACCGTAGCTCCGTACGTCTCCTTTTTGTTATTTTCATGCAAATTATTCTGCTAGTTGGAGTTTAGCCCACTTCTATATCCTCCCCTTCAAAGCTCAGGGGTCTAGGATTATCTTCTGTATCTGTGTTAATTGGTTCCCGTTTTCTTTGTTGAAGAGGGTCTGTGCAGTCCTTCTGCCTATTTCACCATCTTACCAGAACCCAAGACCTAGTTTTAACAACAGATTTTTGTATGGTATTAGCCACAAAAGGCAAATAGAGCAATCGAACTTTATTAAAATTAAAAATTCTTATGCATTGAAACACTTTATGAACAAAGAGATAACTCACAGAATGGAAAAAAATTGAGGGAAATCGTATATCTAATGAAAGAAATACAATTAAACAACAAAAAGACAAACAACCCAATCAATAAACGAGTAAATAACTGAAATAGACAATTCCCCAAAGTCATACAAGATATTCAATATCATTTGTTGCTTGATGTTAACTAAAATTGTCCTGGGGGTCTTGGGACCCTGAGTGAATGTCCTTATCTTCGGCTGACACAGAACTGAGCTGGAGCGGCAAAATGTCCGTGTTAATCAAACATTATTCAAGAGAAAGGAGAGGACAGGGGCTCACAACTGAGAGAAAAGAGGGGCCTGGGAGGGAGGAATGAAAAGGAGGCTTTTGCCTATCTAGCCTCCAATCTCTAACCAAACTAAGGATTTCCTAAAGTTTAGAAAAGTATATAGGCAGGAAAACAGCATCATCTTTATCCATGGAACTGGGTGAGGATTTCTGGGGAAAGGGTGGGGTTATGAAAATCAGGTATGCCAGCAGACAGTAGCCAAGATAGATTCTTATATGATGGAATCTGTGTTGGATTGGGTTCTCTAGAGAAACACAAAAACCAGCAAAGT
>NW_006926741.1:0-731 GCF_000298275.1 Orycteropus afer afer | reverse complement strand
TGGCTTCTCATCTTTTCCTAAGAGCCTGGCTTATTAATCACAAGAAGTTCTCTGACATCAGCAAAAGAAAAGCTATGTGGTGGACTGCATATTGGCTTAGATTCTAAGAATACAAAGTCAGAGTCTGCCCGATCCAGCCAGCAGTTCCCTACCAGTCTCAAAACCATAATAACAAACTCATCCCTAATAGAACATCTATGATTCAAAATAAAACAAATGCCAGCAAGGATGTGAAGAAAACGGAACCCTCATTTACTGCTGATTGGAATGCAAATTGGTAAGGCCCCTATGGAAAATGACATGGCAGTTCATCAAAAGTTAAACATTGAACTACTACATGACCCACCGAGCCCAAAGCTAGAATAGCCAGAAGAAGCAAAGGTAGGAAAACAGACAGAAAACTATGCATCAATCTTCATTGCAGCATTATTCCCAATAGCCGAAACAACATAAGTGTCAATCAATATGAAAACAGATGAACAAAATGTGGTATATACATACAATGGGATAATACTCACCACTAAGAAAACTAAATTTCTGATATGCGCTACAATATGAATGAATCTGATAACATGCTGAGTTAAATAAATCAGTCACAAAATGACAAATCTTTAATGACCCACTTATACGAAATATCGGAAGCCTTGGTAGCATAGTGCCTAAGGCACTTGACTGCTAACCAGAAGGCTGGTGGTTCAAACCCACCAGCCACTCCTCAGAAGGAAGATGGG
>NW_006926740.1:8003-8963 GCF_000298275.1 Orycteropus afer afer | reverse complement strand
GAAATTTGCTGTTGAATGTAGAATAACCAGAGTGAATGGAAGAAATGATGAAGTAAAAGAGCTGAACAGAAGATTTCAAAAGGCAGCATGGGAAGATAAAATATAATAAAATGTGCAAAGATCTGAAGCTAGAAAACAAAAAGGGAAGAATATGCTTGGCAATGCTCAGGCTGAAAGAACTGAAGAAAAAATTCAAGCATTTAGTTGCAATGTTGAAGGCTTCTAGGGCAAAATATTGAATGCTGTAGGAAGCATCAAAGAAAGATGGGAAAAAAATATGCAGATTCAGTGCACCAAAAAGAATCAGACGATGTTCAACCATTTCAGGAAACACCATATGTTCAAGAACTGATTATACTGAAGGAAGAAGTCCAAGGTGCACTGAAGGCACTGATGAAAAACAAGCCTCCAGGAATTGATGGAATACCAATTGAGATGTTTCAACAAACAGTTGAAATGCTGGAAGAACTCACTCATCTATACCAAGAAATTTGGAAGACAGCTACCTGGTCAACTAACTGAGAAGAAATCCCTATTTGTGCCCATTCCAAAGAAACATGATCCAACAGAATGCAGAAATTATTGAACATTAGTATTACAAACAAGTAAAATTTTGCTGAAGATAATTCAAAAATGATTAGTGCATCCTTGATCCAAGATGCTGGCAGAGAGACTCCAGCAAAGAAATGGCAGCTGCAGAGCCCAGAGAGTGCCTTTAGACAGCAACAGGCTTACCAGTTTGTGGAGGAGAAAGCTGGATGGCATTAGGTAGGCAGCTTCCTAGTGGAGTGGGTTGCCTTGGGGCATTAATTGGTAGAAGAGATCAGCATGAAATGGAGTAGCAGGGCAGCCGGCCCACAGAGCAAGAAAGCTGAGTGCTTTTTGGGCAGGAAGATTCCTGGTGGAGTGGGTTGCCTTTGGCATTAATCAGCAAAAACAGAGAGACCAAGTGTGTTGGAT
>NW_006926740.1:5680-6813 GCF_000298275.1 Orycteropus afer afer | reverse complement strand
GTATGTAAGAAACAGCTTTGGGAATGGTCTCTAGCCTATGGCATGCTTGGACCCTGCATTGTAGCCTTGTCATTGTTCAGCAGCCTGCCATGCTCTGCCAACCTTGGGACTTTCAGTGGACTTAAGTTAATGGCCTGCCATGTGGTTTGGTAACATTGGGACTGTGCTTTTTTACTTGTCAACCTTGGGCTTCTCAGTCTCAGCAGCCAGCAGCTATCTGAGTGAAGAAAAGCCTCTAGCTCCAAGGGGCCAGGAGCAGGAGGCAGAGCCGAAGCCCAAGGTTGAGGGGCTTTCACCCAGCCCCTTGAGCCTGGCACTTTGAACTTGGACTTAAAGCCTCCAAACTATAAGAGAATAAACTCCTGTTCATTAAGCCATCTCATTTGTGGTATATTCCTGTCAGAGTGGCACTAGGTAACTAAAACAGGCTTGTTGTTGTTGTTACGTGCCATTGAGTCAGTTCCAACTCATAGTGACCCTATGTACAACAGAATGAACCACTATCTGGTTCTGTGCCAACCTCACAATCCTTGATACACCTGAGCCCTCCCTGTAGCCACTGTGTCAATCCATCTCACTAGGACCTTTCCCTTTTTCATTGACCTGCCACATTACCAAGCACGATATCCTTCTCCAGGGAATGGTCCCTTCTTACAAAGTAGGGGAGATGAAGTCTGGCCATTCTCGCTTCCAAGGAGCATTCTGAGTGCACTTCCTGCAGGACAGATTTGTTCATTCTTTTGGCAGCCCATGGTACTTTCAGTATTCTTTGCCAACACCACAATTCAAAAGCATCAACTCTTCCTCAGTCTTCCTTATTCATTGTCCAGCTTCCACATGCATACGAGGCAATTGAAAATACCATGGCTTGGGTTAGGTGCACATTAGTCTTCAAAGAGACGTCTTTGCTTTTCAGCACTTTAAAGAGGTCTTTTGCAAATTTTCCCAGTGCAATATGTTGACTGATTTCTTTTTAAAGAAATTTTTCTGATTGATTGCTTTCCAAAGAAGTATTGAGGTATTTGCCTTCAATCTCACTAATTCTGTCTTCAATTAATTCAATCTACTCCTTTGCCCATTCAATGTGTTATCTATTTCTGAAAATGTAGTATTAATCTTCTGGATTTCTGTCT
>NW_006926740.1:4834-5578 GCF_000298275.1 Orycteropus afer afer | reverse complement strand
CCTGCTTTATCTTGCTTCTTTGTGCAGACTATGATAGTCTGTTGTCTCCGAGGCATTATGACATTTTTGCGTTTATATTTAATTGGTGATTATACATTGGAGTGACTTGCCCATGATTTTTATTATCTTTGTTTTGTTTGTATGTTATCTATGCAAGCAGGGTACTGTGCTGTGCTCCATTTGCTAGTTGGCAGCACTTATACACTCACTACCTGTCTCTCTCCTTTCCCATTGTCAGCCTCCTGTATGTCCCTGCCATCTTTGGCAAATGGAGCCTATTCTTAGGTCCCTGGAATCTGAATGAGAATGCTGCCATCTTAAATATCCAAAATGGCCACCATTATAAACATTCAAAATGGCTGCACCTCGGTCAATTTAAATATCCAAAATGGCCACCACTTGTAAACAATCAAGATGGCTGCGCCCTCCAGACAGCAGAAAGTCCACAGCTTAGGTTGTCTCCTTCCTTGCTCTTTCCCTTCCTAGTCACAGACCACCAGCACAGTCATCCCTGCAGCCCATGGCAACCAGGGCTGGTGTTTCAAACAATTCGCAGGTCCCAATCCCACTTGGACATATTCAGGATGATGGTCCCATCAGAGTAGCTGACAGTCCACTGCTCTGACTGTCTCCATACTCACTGTTTTTGTTCAGGTTTTTTCACTAGTTGGTGCTTAATCCACTTCTGTATAGTTCCTTTCAAAGCTCAGGGCTCCAGGATTATCTTCTGTATCTCTGTCAATT
>NW_006926740.1:2042-2579 GCF_000298275.1 Orycteropus afer afer | reverse complement strand
TTTTAATTTTCAGTTGTTCCAATTTTAGTTTTTTGTAAACAGGAAAGAGAATTTTGCTTTTTAAATCTAATTTCTCAAAAAATTTTTCAGCTTACAAATCCTATTTTTTATGATTAGAATCAATTATTTTTATTCCTACTACATCATTTATTCTGTTATTGTTGAGTATAATGTGCTGTTTGCTGAGTACTTTACCAAAGAGAGCAATAAAATGCCTCTTCCATATTGCATCATCCTCCTTCCATATTAAAAACAAAAACAAAAACAAAAAACATCAAAACAGTCTAATGGTTGGTGCAAAGATACCTCTGGGGAATAAGCATCCTTCTGCTTTTAAATGGTACATTTGCCCCTGACTTTTATTCTCTCAGAAGACTTGTTTTACCTTTCAAAGAGGGAGCTTTGGTGGTGTAGTGCCTAAGGCATTTGACTGCTAACCAGAAGGCTGGTGGTTCAAACCCACCAGTCACTCCTTGGAAGGAAGATTGGGCAATCTGCTTACGTAGTGATACTGCCTTGGAAACCCAAGGAGGTGTC
>NW_006926740.1:0-1152 GCF_000298275.1 Orycteropus afer afer | reverse complement strand
GGTCAACAGTTTGGTGGTTCCTCAAAACATTGAATATAGAATTACCATTTGACCCAGTAACTGAAGTCCTAGGTATATACCCAGAAGAAGTGAAGGCAGAAACACAAACAGGAACCTGTACACCAATGTTCACTGAAGCACTTTCTAATAGCCAAAAGGCACAAACAACCAAAATGTACATCAACACATGAATGAATAAACAAATTTGATCTATTCACACATGGAATCCTATTCAGCTATGAAGATAAGGGAAGTCTTGATGCATGGCACTACACGGATGAACCTTGAAAACATCATGCTGAGTGAAATAAGTCAGTTGCAAAAGGACAAATACTGTACGGTCTCATATGAAATAAGGAGATAAATAGAAATGAAAGATTATTAGTGGATATCAGGGGTGGAAGGGAGAAAAAAGGGGAAGTTTTTGCTTAGGGGTATTGAGTTTATATTAATGGTGGTAAAATGATTTGAGAAAGGTAAGAATGGTTACATAACTTGGAGAATGCAATCAGTATCACTGAATTGTTGAGATGGCATGTGTTTTGTTATACATTTTTTACCACAACTTAAAAAAATAATAAAAAGGAAAAATGGGTATGGGTATACCTTGAGAAACAACACAAAGACAGATGAACTAATTTAAATAAACACTTAGTTGGTTTTCATTTCCACTATGAATTTTCTTATGTGCGTTAAGTGAAAAGTTGTATGCAAAAACTCTCCCAAGTTCCTTACTCTTGTAGGTTTTATACCCAGTATGGAGTTACATATGTTGTTGTTGTTAGGTGCTGTTGAGACAGCTCTAACTCATTGAGACACTATATGCAACAGAAAAAAACACTGCCTGGTCCTGAGCCAACCTCACAATTCTTCCTATGCTTGAGCCTATCATTGCAGTCACTGTGTCCTCTTTTTGGCTGACTCCTTGCTTCACCAATCACTCCAGGGAGTGGTCCCTTATGACAACATGACCAGAGTAGGTGAGACGAAGTCTAGCTATTCTCATCTCCAAAGAGCATTCCAGCTGCCCTTCTTCCAGAACAGATTTGTTTGTTCTTCTGGCAGTCCATGGCATTTTCAGTATTCTTCACCAACACAATTCAAAGGCATCAACTCTTCTTTGATCTTCCGTGTTCATTGTCCAGCTTTCAC
>NW_006926739.1:3448-8888 GCF_000298275.1 Orycteropus afer afer | reverse complement strand
GCCATCTTGCCCCGCCTTCCACCTCAAGTTATGTTTCTTAATGAACCAAGGTGAAAACCAAAATCAAACTCTCTGCTATAGAGTTAATTCTGACTCATAATGAACTCCATTGGGTTTTCGTGACTTTAATCTTTATGGAAGTAGATTGCCCCATCTTCATTCTGGGGAGTAGCTCATGGGTTGGAGCCTCTGACTTTCTGTGTAGCAGCCAAATGCCTTATCAACTATATCACCTGAGCTCCTTAAGGAACCAAAGTTAAGCAGTTACATATAAAAAATCATATTCAAATAATGTATTATTTAGGTATTTCTTCAATATTTTTTCCTGTTTTATGAGTCCCAGATGCTTTAAAGAGTTGTAGTTGTATGATTATGTTTTAATATCTAATAGAATTACTGCATCTAAAAGGTTTAAAAAGTTTCTAGTCTCACCTCTTTAATCATATAAAGTGGTATTTAGAATTACTTTGTCAGGTGGCAAAAAAACATATTGTTTTAATTATAGTCAATAAAACATTAATTAATTAGTGAAAACTTGATAACTTGAATTTACTCAATAATTTTATCTATAGAAAGTCACATTTAATATATTTTTTATTTCACATAAATAAGCTATTAAGTAGATTTCCATCCACTTTGATAGTTACTATTTCCTATTTTGAAAGGATTATGTGTTAATTGTTGAAAAAATTGGAAAAGATGGTTGGGTAGGGCTAAAAGAGTAACTAATTAATGTTTCTTTTCTGTGTGTATTTGATTATGCTGTACATAGCTTGAATGTACTATATGTGCCATCTCCCCTATTTTTCCATTAATATCATAACATAGTAATTTACTTGGTAAAATGTTTATAATTCTAATTTTATTACTATCTCAAATTATTAAATGATTGTTGTTGTTGTTGTTGTTGTTGTTGTTGTTGTTAGGTGCTGTCAAATCATCCTGCACCAGCTCTGCAATCCCTGCTCTACCCTGAGCCCATCGCAGCAGCCACTGTGTAAGTCCATCTCCTTGAGGACCTTCCCCTCTGTCGACCCTCCACCTTACCAAGTATCCCATCCTTCTCCAGGGAATGATCCCTTTTGACAACATGACCAAAGTAGGTGAGATGAAATCTGGTCATTCTCACTTCCAAGGAGCATTCCAGCTGCATTACCTCCAGAGTAGATTTGTTAGTTCTTTTTGTAGTCCATGGTACTTTCACAATTCTTCTCCAGCAACACACCTCAAAAGCATCAACTCTTCTTTGGTCTTCTTTATTCATTGTCCACTTCTCACATGCATATGAGGCTATTGAAAATATCATGCCTTGTGTCAGGCACACCTTAAACCTCAAGGAGACTTCTTTGCTCCTCCACACTTGAAAGAAGTTCTTTCCAGACTACTTGCCAACTGCTATACATCATCTAAAGTCCTAACCACCGTCTCCATTGGCATCGATTGTAGAATCAAGCAATGTGAAATCTTTGACAACTTCAATCTTTTCTCTACTTATCGTGATGTTGCTTACAGGTTCAGTTGTGAGAATTTTTGTTTTCTTTATATTGAGATGTAATCCATACTGCAGACTGTAGTCTTCAATCTTCATCATTAAGTGCTTCAAGTCATCCTCACTTTCAGCAAAGTTGTGTTGTCAACGTATTGCAGATTGTTAATAATTCTTCCTCCAATCCTGATGTTACGTTCTTCTTCATAGAGTCCAGCTTCTTGGATTATTTGCTCAGAATAAAGATTGAATGAGTATGGTGAAATGATACAACCCTGGCACACTCTCTTCTTGATTTTAAACCATGTTTAAAATCCCTTTGTTCTGTTCAAATGACAGCCTCCTAGTCTACATACAGGTTCCTCATGAATACAATGGAGTGTTCTGGAATTTCAATTCTTCCCAATGTTATCCACAATTTGTTATGATTCACACAATCAAATGCTTTTGCATAGTCAATAAAACACAAGTAAACATCTTTCTGGTATTCTTTGCTTTGAGACAAGATCCATGTGACATCAACAATGATATACCTTGTTCCATGTCCTCTTCTGAATCCAGCCTGCTCCTCTGGAAGTTCTCTGTCAATATACTGCTACAACTGTTTTTGGATTATCTTCAGTAAGATTTTACTTGTGTGCAATATGAATGATATTGTGTAATAATTTCCACATTCTGTGGGATCACCTCTCTTTGGAATGAGCATAAATATGGATTTCTTCCAGTTACTTGGCCAGGTAGCCATCTTCCAATTCTCTTGGCATAACTGAGTGAGTGCCTCCAGTGGGACATCCTTTTGTTGAAAAATCTCAATTGGTATTCCATCAATTCCTGGAACTTTGTTCTTCACCAATTCCTTCAGTGCAGCTTTGACTTCTTCCTTCAGTACCACTGGTTCTTGATCATATGCCATCTCCTTAAATGGATGAAGATCTAGCAGTTCTTTTTGCTACAGTGACTCTGTGTATTCCTTCCATCTTCTTTAATGATTCCTGCATCATTCAATATTTTGCCCATAGAATCTTTCAATATTGCAACTCAAGGCTTAGATTTTTATCTCAGCTCTTTTAGCTTGAGAAATGTGAAGTGTGTTCTTCCCTTTTGGTTTTCTAACCTCAGGTCTTTGCACATTTCTTTATAGTAATTGACTTTGTCTTCTAAAGCTTCTCTTTGAAATCTTCTGTTCAGTTCTTTTATCTTTTCATTTCTTCCATTTGCTTTAGCTACTCTCCATTCAAGGGCAAGTTTCAGGGTTTCTTCTGACATCCATTTTGGTCTTTTCTTCTTTTCTCATCTTTTAAATTACCTATTGCTTTCTTCATGGATGCTGTACTTGATATCATCCTACAATTCTGTTTTTTTGTCATTGGTGTTTAAGGCATCAAATCTATTCTTTGAATGGTCTCTAAATTCAGAAGGGATATATTCAAGGTCATATTTTGGCCCTTGTGGACTTATTTCAATTGTCTTCAACTTCAACTTGAACTTGTGTATGAGTAGCTGATGATCTGTTCCACAATCAGGTCCCTGCCTTGTTTTGGCTGGAGATATTGAGCTTTTCCATCACCTCTTGCCACAGATGCAGTTCATTTGATTTCTGTGCACTCCATATGGCAAAGTCCACATGTATAGCAGCCATTTGTGCTGTTTAAAAAGATATTTGCCATGAATAAGTCGTTGGTCTTGTAAAATTCTATCATGCATTCTCTGGCATTATTTCTGTCACCAAGGTCAAATTTTCCAACTACCGGTGATTCTTCTTTGTTTCCAACTTTTGCATTCCAAGCACTAGTGATAATTAACAAATCTTGGTAGCATATTCTGTCAATTTCAGACTGTAGAAGCTAATAAAAATCTTCAATTTTGTAATCTTTGGCTTTGGTGGTTGCTGCATAAATTTGGATAACAGTTGTATTAACTGGTCTTCCTTGTAGGTGTATGGATATTACCCTATCACTGACAACAGTATACTTCAGGGTAGATCTTGAAACATCCTTTGTGATGATAAATGCCATGCCATTATTCTTCAAATTGTCATTCCCAGCACAGTAGATCATATGATAATCTTATTCATAATGGCCAAAAACAGCCCATTTCACTTCTTTAATGCCTAGGATATCTATCAATCTTTATGCATTCCATTTCTTTTTTGAGAACTTCCAATTTTCCTAGATTCATACTTCATACATTCCATGTTCCTATTATTAATGTATGTTTGCAGCAGTTTCTTCTTAATTTGACTCGTGGCATGTCAGCATATGGAGGTCTTGAAAGCTTTACTTTATCCATATCAGTAAAGATTGGTCCTACTTTGATGATGCAGCTCTTTCCTAGTCGTATTTTGAAAGCCTTAGACCTAAGGGGCTCATCCTCCTGCACTGTATCAGATAATGTTTCTGAGCTATTCATAAAGTTGCACAGTAAGGTGTCAGACAGTGTTTCTCTGCTATTCATAAGGTTTTCACTGGCCAATTTTTTTTGAGAAGTGGAGGGCCTCTTCCTTCTTTCTAGTCTGTCTCAGTCTGTAAGCTACATTGAAACCTGTACACTGTCTGCAACCCTGCTGGCACTTGAAACACCAGTGGCACAGTCTCAAGCCTCACAGCAACATGCAAGCCACAATAGTATGACAAACTGACAGACAAGTTGTCTCACTTAGCTGTTAGAAACCTCTGCCCCCTCCCCTTACCTGGATCCCTGGCTGCTGCTCTGCTCTGTTGTGCCCTCTGGTTTCTCTTTCCCCTGCTTTCCTGGCTGATGGGGATTGGGTCTGGGTCCCTCCCCTTATCTGGATGCCTGGCTGCTGCTCTGCTCTGTTGTTCCCCTGGTTTCTCTTTCCCCTGATTTTAACTGATTTTCATTAATTATAATTAACAATTCATGATTATTAATTCTTAATAATTATTACTAAATTATCAATTAATAACTAAACATTTAAAATACTATTCACATATTTAGTTATTGTGAGTGATTTACAAATGTTTTTATATATAAATGTATTTTATATTTTAAGTCTTTTTCTTAGAAAGATTCCTAGATTGCACATCTTAGGCATGAACACTTATGTAGTTCTTGACAAATATAATCAACTCCTTTCCAAAAATCTGTTTCAACTTGCATTCCAACATCAATGTAATAAAATATATATTTTACTAATATTGTTGTTATGTGCAGTCGAGTCATCTCCAACTCATAGTGACCCCTCCTTGGGTTTCCAAAGCAGTATCACTATAGAAGTAGACTGCTCAATCTTCCTTCTGAGGAGTGGCTGGTGGATTTGAACCACTAACCTTCTGGTTAGCAGTCAAGTACCTTAGGTACTACACCAGTCATTTTTTAATTGACGGCTTTATTGAAAAACAACTGTCCCTTAATTTTGTCCTGTATTTAATTTCTAGTATAAACAGATAATTTGATCAAGTTTTTAGTCATCTGTATCTTATTTTAAGTGGTTTAATAATTACCTTTCTTCAGTTATCTAAGTAATTGATGCATTGGTACTGTTTTCTCACAGTGAAGTATTAACTACATATGTACACTGCTTCATTTCAGTTATTATTTTTCTTTTTTTGTTGTTGTTAGGTATTGTTGAGTTTGTTCTGACTCATAGAAACCCTATATATAACAAAATAAAGCACTGCCTAGTCTTACAATATCTTCACAATCCAATTTTACAATCCATCTCATTGATGGATTTCACTGATCCTCTGCTTTACCAGATGGAGTAAAGATTTCAGACCTCTATTTGCTGATGTAGCATGTCTCAAGAGGAGATTAAACAGCTGAAAACATCCATTAACAATAGAAACCTTTGCAAGACCAATGACTTCTTCATCACAAATATCTTTTTTCAACAACATAGATGGTGGCTATACACGTGAACACTCTTCTCTTTGGCTTCCTGGGTTCCACCCCTTCCTCCTGCTCTTCCGGCCTGCTACTCTGTGCTACGCC
>NW_006926739.1:0-519 GCF_000298275.1 Orycteropus afer afer | reverse complement strand
GGGCTGGTGCGGGATCGGGCAGTGTTTCGTTCTGCTGTGCATGGGGTCACTATGAGTCGGAAACGACTTGACGGCACTTAACAACAACAACAACATACATGTGAACTTCACCAGATAGAGTCAGATTGACTACATCTGTGGCAAGAGGAGATGGAAAAGCTCAGTATCTTCAGCCAAAACCAGGCTAGGAGTTGATTGTGGAATGGACCATCAATTGCTCATATGCAAGGTCAACTTAAAGTTGAAAACAATTAAAACAAGTCCACAAGAGCCAAATATGACCATAATTATTTCCCTTTTGAATTTAGAGACCATCTAAAGAATGGGTTTGATGTATTGAACACCAGTGACAAACCAGAGGAACTGTGGGATGACCTCAAGAACATCATTCATGAAGAGAGCAAAAGGTCATTAAAAAGACAGGAAAGAGGTGGGGCAAGATGGCGGACTAGGCAGAAGGATTGCACAGACCCTCTTCAACAAAGAAAAGGGAAACCAATTAACACAGACACAGAAGAT
>NW_006926738.1:6233-8048 GCF_000298275.1 Orycteropus afer afer | reverse complement strand
TGGCTTTTAATCCCCTTTCTCCTGCTCTTCTGGCCTGCTGCTCTGGCGCCCCTGCGTTGTCTCTCCTCACCTGTAACCCTGGGGCTGACTGCTCTTCTGTCCAGGTTCAAGGCTTTTATCCCCTTTCTCCTGCTCTTCCAGCCTGCTACTCTGGCGTCCCTGCGTTGTCACTCCTCACCTGTACCCCTCAGCTTATATATATGTATATATAGAGAAATTTAAGGTTTTCTCCTGCTCTTCCGGCCTGCTACTCTGGGCGGGCCTGAGTTTCCCCTCCTCACCTAATCCCTTCGGCTTATATATATGTATATATAGAGAAATTTATCTTAGGAAAATGGCTCACACACTTATAGAAGCTGACAAGTCCAAAGTTCCTGGATCAAACGTCAAGCTGGAAGCTTTTCCATGTCAAGCTGGAGGCTTTTCCTGACTCTTGAAGCCCCAGGAGCTCAAGGCTGGCAGGCAGTACACTGGCTGTTGACTCCAATGAATGACAAATCCAAGATCTCCAGGCCGAATGGTGGATTGTTCACTCACAGACAGTTGTAGGCAGCACAACAGAATCCTGATGCACAGAAGAAAAACAATATTAGAACTGAGCTATTTGCTTTATGTATGTTCTCTCATTCTGTTGAGTTCTAGCAGCTCTGTGAGGTAGAAATGGTCATCTCTGAGACCTCTTCAACTGAAAGGGAAAATTCATAAGTCCTTGTATGGCACAATGCAGTAAATTGCGTACTGTACTGAGAAGGTTTAACTGTGGGTTTCAGAAGTAAATAATAGGCCAAACTCCAATTAGCAGAAGAATTTGCATGAAAATACCAAAAAAGGAGACATACAGAGCTGTGGTTTGGCAGTGACCCTGACAACACAGACAGTTTGGATATTGCCGAGTGGTGTAGGACCTAAGAATTAACCTAAAAATCAATGCTGCTAGCCAGGGACTGCATGGAGGACTGCTCTGGTGGCTGGGGAGTAAATGGCGAAGTAGCAGCAAAGAGAAAGGCAGGCTGAGCTGTGGACTTTTGCCTGTCCTGAGGGTGTCGCCATTTTGAATGTTTACAAGTGGCTTGACCATTTTGGATATTTAAAGTGACAGTGTTTTTCGAGATTCCAGGGACTTAAAAACAGTCTCTGCTTGCTGGGAACTGCAAAGACATCCTAGACTCCTGGGCTACTGAAAAGGTACAACATTCCCCTTGTTACTCATAGATCTCACACCCTCTTGGTGAACGGAAAAGGGGAGGCCATCTCTCACTCCCACCCACCTTCTAGGCTGACAGGAATTCCATCCCAGTTCATGTGCACCAAGGGAGCCTGGGTGCCCTGCCCTGCCCAGTCCAGATTTTTCTTTTTCCTTTTTTTTATTTTGTTTTTGTCTGTTTTAAAACCACTACCATTATCATTACTTTTGTCCTTCTTATTATCATTCTTTATTCTTCCCTACACAAGTTCTAGTTTTTGGCTTTTTTTCTTTGCCCTATTCCTGGTTCCAACTTTTTTTTTTTTTTTTCATTTCCTGTGGGTAACCTGTTCCTTGTTTTTCTTTTTGCATTATTCCCATGTTTTTCTTCATTATTCTCCTCCTCTAGTCTTTTCTCTTACTGCCCTCTTCCAGATAATGTGTGTTTTGTGTTTTGGTTTGTTTTTGTTTTTTTCTCTTTTCCCTTTTTTGGTTACTATTCCTGTGTGATTACATGGTGTGCTTTTTGTCCATTTGCTTTTACTTTTTTGATGGTTATTCCATTGTTATTTTTGTCTAACTGAGTGTGAGACAGCAACACAACTACACCCACACTACCTGCAGCTTCACTT
>NW_006926738.1:4295-4813 GCF_000298275.1 Orycteropus afer afer | reverse complement strand
TGATAAACCTTCACATCACAATAAAAAAGAGGACAAGCACAAATATTCAGCAAATACTAAAGCAACAGCAACAAAGGAAATGAGAACACGATTTGTAAACAATGAGCTCAGCACAGAAAAAAATATGGAAAAAGAAACAAGGTACACCAAGAAAACACACACAAAAAAATTATAGCAACAAATTCATACTTGTCAATAATTACACTGAATGTTAATGGATTAAATGCACCACTCAAGAGATGGAGAGTTGCAGATTGGGTAAGGAAACAAAGCCCATCAATATGTTGTCTACAAGAGACACACCTTAGAGACAAAGACAAAAATAGACTAAAAATCAAAGGTTATAAAAAGATATATATCAAGCAAATGGCAATTGTAAAAGAGCAGGAGTAGCAATATTAATTTCTGACCAAATTGACTTTTAGACAAAAACCACCTATGAGACAAGGAAGGACATTATATAATGATTAAAGGATCAACTGAACATGAAGATACAACCGTAATAAATATCTATGGAC
>NW_006926738.1:2926-4101 GCF_000298275.1 Orycteropus afer afer | reverse complement strand
ATAAATCAGATTTTAATAGTTGAAAAGACAAATAGATGGCTCCACAGTCATAGTGGGAGACTTTAATACACCACTTTCAATGAAAGATAGAACAACTGGAAAGAAACTCAACAAAGATACAGAAGAGCTAAACAATACAATCCACCAACTTGACCATAAGGTCTATAAAGACATCTATAGAGCACTTCACCAAACAAAAGCACAATACACATTCTTTTCCAGTGCAGATGGAACATTGTCCATAATAGACCTTATGTTAGGCCATAAAGCAAGCCTTCATAAATTAATAACATTGAAATACTGCAAAGCATCTTCTCAGATCACAATGCTATCAAATCAGAAATCAACAGTAGGAAGATCAATGGAAAAAGAGTAAATGCATGGAAATTGAACAACACCCTCCTTAAAAAAGACTGGGTGAGAAAGAAATAAAAAGTGAAATTGAAAAATTCCTTGAATCAAATGAGAATGAAAGCACAATGTACAAAAATCTTTGGGATATAGGAAAAGCAGTGATCAGAAGCCAATTTATAGCAATAAATGCACACATCAAAAAAGAAGAAAGAGCCAAAATCAACACTTTAAATCAACATCTCCAGCAGTTAGAAAAAGAACAGCAAGAAAAGCCTACAATCACCAGAAGAAAGGAAATAATCAAGATCTGAGCAGAAATCAATGAAACAGAAAATAGAAAGGCTATAGAAAAAATCAACAAGACCAGAAGCTGGTTTTTTGAAAAGATCAATAAAATTGACAAACCACTGGCAAATTTAATCAAGGAAAAGAGGGAGAGAATACAAATAACACGAATAAGAAACAGAATGGGTGAATCACAACAGAACCAACTGAAATAAAAAGGATAATATCAGGATACTATGAAGAACTGAACTCTAACATATTTGAAAATCTGGAAGAAATGGACAGATTTCTAGAAACACACCACTTACCTAAACTAACACAGACTGATGTGGAAAAGTGGAACAGATCCATAACAGGAGAAGAAATTGAACAAGTCATCAAAAAATTACCAACAAATAAAAGTCCTGGCCCAGATGGTTTCACTGGAGAATTCTACCAAACATTCAGAGAATAACTGACACTAATCCTACTCAAAGTATTCCAAAACAAACAAAAGAATGGAATCCTCCCTAACTCATTTTATGAAGCAAGCATAA
>NW_006926738.1:0-1553 GCF_000298275.1 Orycteropus afer afer | reverse complement strand
AGCAGAAGAGAAACCAGATGATTGGGACCTTCTAAACATTAAATTTTTATGTGCTTCTGAAGACTTCTCCAAAAGAGTCAACAGATAACCTACAGATTGGGAAAGAATATTTGGCAATGACATATCTGACAAGGGACTTATCTTCTGTGTCTGTGTTAATTGGTTTCCCTTTTCTTTGCTGGAGAGGGTCTGTGCAGACCCTCTAGAATTTATAGAACACTCCAACACCTCAATAACAAAAAGACAATTAATCCATTTTAAAAATGAGCAGATGACACGAATAGACACTTCAACAAGGAAGATATTCAGGCAGCCAACAAACATATGAAGAAATGCTCAGGATCATTAGCCATTAGAGAGATGCAAATCAAAACAACAATGAGATACCATCTTGCCCCAGCTCTAACAGCAAAGTTCAACAAGACAGAAAATAACAAATGCTGGCAAGGATGTGGAGAAATTGGGACTCTCAAACACTTCTGGAGGGACTGTAAAATGGTACAACCACTGTAGAAAGCAGTATGGCACTTCCTTAAAAAGTTGGAAATAGAGTTCCGGCAAGATGGAGAACTAGGCAGAAAGACTGCACAGACCCTCTCCAGCAAAGAAAAGGGAAACCAATTAACACAGACACAGAAGATAATCTTGGACTCCTGAGCCTTGAAGGGAAGGATATACAAGTGAACTAAACCCCAACTAACAGAAGAATTTGCGTGAAAATATGGAAAAAGGAGACATACAGAGCTGCGGTCTGGCAGCAATCCTGAGTGATCCTGATGGCACAGACATCTTGGAGATTCCCGAGGGCTGGTAGGACCTAAGAATTAACCTAAAAATCACCCTGCTAAACAGGGACTGCATGGAGGACTGTGCACGGTGGCTGGGGAACAAACGGAGAAGGTGAAGAGAAAGGTAAGGTGAAGAGAAAGGTGGGCTGAACTGTGGACTTTTGCCGGTCCAGAGGGTGCCACTATTTTGAAGGTTTAAAAAGCGGCTTGACTATTTTGAATATTTAAAGAGACAGTGCTCTCGCAGATCCTGGGGCTTAAGAACACATTCTGCTTTCCAGCAACCCCAAGGACACTCAGGGCCTTCAAGACTGAAGAGGTATGACATTCTTCTTGTTACTCTTATACCTTACACCCACTTGGTGAACAGAGGTGTGGCCATCCCCACTCCCACCTATCTTCTGGGCCAACTGGAACTCCATCACAGTCTGTGTGCTCAGACGGAGCCTGGGTGCCTTGCCCAGTTCTCCACTGATTTTTTTTTTTTTTTCTGTTTTCTCTTTTTTTATTTTTCGCTTTCTTTTTCTGGTGATTAGATTGCTTGTATTTGTATGTATTAAAAGAACTAAAATTATTAATACTTTTGTCTTTTTCTTATTATTCTTAATCTTTCCCTACCAGGTCTTAGTTTTCAGCTTTTTTTCTTTTCCCTGTGCCTGGTTGAAATTTTTTTTTTTTTTTTTCCCCAAATTTAAAGTATTTTTTTTCTTTTACACCATTGTTTTTTCTTGTGATTAGCCCCATTCCTTGTTTTTCTTATTGCAT
>NW_006926737.1:4565-7781 GCF_000298275.1 Orycteropus afer afer | reverse complement strand
GAAGTGGGAGGGGAGCTGCTGCATTGTAAATTTTGGTCAATGACATGAGACAAAGTATATGTGAACTGCTGTATGAAAAGTGAATTTACTCAGTATATCTTCACCCAAATCCTAAAAAAAAAAAAAACCTGCCTACCAAGCACTAAAGTTGAGCTTGGTCTGAATTTTAAGGATGCTCTCCTCTCTATAGAGCTTTTAAATTTTAATGTGTGTACATCTTGTTAAATTACAGACTGTTTGTGTGGGTCTAAAGTGGGACCAGTTATTCTGCATTTCTAATAAGCATCCAGATGGTGTCAACACCACTAGTCCATGGACCACACTTTGAGTAGCACTCTGGTAGCTCTGGTAGCATAGTGCCTAAGGCACTTGACGGCTAACCAAAAGGCTAATGGTTCCAACCCACCAGCCACTCCTCGGAAGGAAGTTTGGGCAATCTACTTCTGTAGTGATACTACCTCAGAAACCCAAGGAGGGGTCGCTATGAGTCGGGTCCAACTCCACGGCACATAACAACAACAAAACTGGTAGCATAGTGCCTAAGGCACTTGACTGCTAACCAGAAGGCTCGCGGTTCAAACCCACCAGGCACTCCTCGGAAGGAAGGTTGGGCAATCTACTTCCATAGTGATACTCCTTCGGCAACCCAAGGAGTGGTTGCTATGAGTTGGGGCCGACTCGATGCACATAACAACAACAACTACTTATCTATAGCACTCTACCTTCCAAAATCCAGAGACACCAACATGCACTTTTATTCCTTAATAATCTCATGACCAAAGTTCTGCATATAAGAATAACAAACCCACCAGCTGCTCCACAGAAGGAAGACAGGGTGATCTACTTCCTTAAAGATTTCCAGCCTCAGAAGTCCAAATGGGGGAGGCTGTGAGTCAGAAACAACTTGACGGCACTCCACCCCACCCATGAGTCGGAAAGAACTCACTCGATGGCAGTGCATTTTTCTAGTTTATTTGGATAACTTACCATGTGCCCTTCATGTATTATTTAACAATAGCATTTCCCCTTGCTCTTCAATCCTGCCACAATGTAGTAGAGATTGTGAAATAGCTGCAGTTGAAGAATTCTATGTCCGCTATTTCATTGGCTTCCTTAACTCAGAAGACTGTATAGAAAGAGTCAGCAGCAGTGTTCCTGAACGGGTGAAAGGAGAAAACGTGAGAGAAGCCACAGTTAATATAAGCAGAGGGAAAAGATATTAAGCTAGGAAATGGAAATCCTACAGCCTAAGGGATAGGGGAGAAAAAGAGGTAGAGCTTAGAAAGCCACTCCAGGGAAATTTCTGAAGTATCTGTAGGCAAGAACAAAGAAGCACAGCAAGGCAAAAAGAGGAATGAGAAGGCTGTAAAGAATATTTGACATCACTGTCTTAACTAAACTGTTATGCGAAGTGAAAATCAATGCAGGCTAAATATTTAAGCATAATGACTGCCTAAAACTGATTAGAGAGACTGGGAGAAGAAGAGCCCATACATTTTATTGAAGCTGCTGAAGGTAATGAGACAGGAGATACTGGCATTAAGAACAAATGAGAGCAGAGTTACTGTGGATGAAATGCAAGAAGATAAAGAAAGAAAACTCCTGAACCAAACATCAGGGTAGACCAGGAAATGAAGATCAAGTACAACAAATCATCAAGGAACCAATGATAAACCCAAATGGTTGCTGGCAAAGTGAGGAGCAGAGTGGGGAGTAATGGAGAGAAAAAAGAAAACGAAGACAGAAGCAAAGAAAAATGAGAGGGAAGAAGAGTGACTGATTCAAATACAGCCAATTATTTTGCCTTTGTCTCTAAGATTTTTACAAGCTGCTTTGCTCCCTGTATCTCTTGGCATAAAATAGATGGGCAGTAGGTATTCATTATAAGAACAATTCCAACAGCCACTTCCTTAGTTCAGGCACCAACCCCATGAGTATGTACACATCCAGTGACTCCGACAGGTCTTCCCCTTCTCTGACAGTTTTCCACAGGACACTTGGAAGGACCTTTCCAACAGGCTAATCTGATCATTGTATTTCCATGTTAAAAATCTCCAAGACTTATAGTTTCAACTTTGCTAAGAAGCCCTGTTAGAGTAATGATTGAGCACTTGACTGGTAACCTAAAGGTTAGTAGTTCGAATCCACCTATCAGCTCCAAGGGAGAAAGACTAGCAATCTACGCCATAAAGATTACAGCGCACAAAACCCTATGAGGCCGTTCTACTCTGTCATGGGGTAGCTGTGAGTTAAAAATTGACTCTTACAGCACTTAACAATATCAACATTTTCATATCGAAAGCCAGACTGCATTGAATTCTGTAAAGCCAAAGCAAGCTTATTCAGTTGGCTGTAAACATAAACCTTTGCTGAAACACAAACTAGGAGGAAGAGTATGAGAAAAATAAAGGGAGTGAAGCTGTTGCAATCCCTTTACTTTTCAAAGGCCCATTTCTCAGAACCAAATATTTAAATGGTATTTTAACTGCCAGGCAAGTTAGCCAGTTTTAACAAGCCCAAGGAGAGAAGAATATTAAACTAGGCCTGACTGAGTAAAAGAGATTGGCATAGAATGCAACCAAAAACTGACAGTGACCAACATGAATTTTCTCTCTTCCACAGCTCTATTAATGTTTATTGAGCCAACTATTGCATTGGAAAAGTATTGGTCTGTTTATGTGACTGTCATTTCTGCAAGCCTGTGAGCAGCTCTTAAACAAATACTGTGTCTTTGCATGTTAAGAGGTCAATCTTGAATGGTTTGCCCCACACTAACATCTACACCCACTCAGATCCTTCCTGGATGGTAACAATGACTAACATCACTTCATACGTATATAAGCCAATCTCCATTCTAAGCCCTTCATATGTATTAACTCATTAGCCATTTAAAAACCTTTAAAAGAAAGAGATGTTCTAATTACCATTTATGTTTTACAGATGAGGAAACTGAGGCATAAAGAGATAAAGAAAATTATCAAAGAGGCAAAGTCAAAACTCAAAAGCAAATTGTTCTGCCCCAGTCCACACCCTCTTCTCCACCACACTGCAGTTTCTTCACTGGAATTGTATAAACTTGTTATTGTTGTTAAGTGCCGTCGAGTCGTTTCCGACTCATAGCGACCCCATGCACAGCAGAACGAAACACTGCCCCATCCCGCACCAGCCCCACAATCCCTGCTATACTCGAGCCCATCATCGCAGCCACTGTATCAA
>NW_006926737.1:0-797 GCF_000298275.1 Orycteropus afer afer | reverse complement strand
GCTCCCGAAGACCTGGTCCCTCTCGGTAGGGTAACAAGGCAACGTGTTCAGTGCAGATCAGTGAGTAAGCACAAGCCCGCCTTGTTTCAGTACCTGTGCTTAAACTTACTTCCATTTAATTTTTCTGACTCACAGTGACCTTATAGAACAGAGGGCAACTGCCCCACAGGGTTTCCAAGGCTATAATCTTTACAGAAGCACTGTCACATCTTTTTCCTGCAATGTGGCTGGGAGGTTCAAATCACTGACTTTAGCGGTTGAGTGCTTAACCACTGTGCCACCCAGGCTCCTCTGGAACAGTATGTAACTAGAAAAAGCAGGTGCAAATGTAGAAGTCTGAATTTCTCACATCTCTGGAGATGAGAGCCAGAACTCGGTACTTTTAATATGTGCCTCTGGTGATTCAGATGCAGATGGTGTGAGACCTACACATTGAAAAACACAGCTTTTTTAGTGGTTGCAATAATAATGTTAATAACTAGCATTTGTTTTTCTTTACACTTCAACAAACGATCCCATATACATGATCTCACTTCATTTTCATAATAACCTTACAAGGTATTATCATTTTCCACATTTCTAAATGAGAAAAGCAAGGCTCAGAAAGTTTACCTAAACCCACACAGCTGTCAAACACAGACTTTCCGATAGAGACCCTTCCTTGGGTTTCCAATCTTCCTTGGGTTTCCAATCTTCCTTGGGTTTCCCATCTTCCTTCCGAGGAGTGGCTGGTGGGTTTGAACCGCCAGCCTTCTGGTTAGCAGTCAAGTGCCTTAGGCACTATGCTACCAGAGCTC
>NW_006926736.1:6944-7988 GCF_000298275.1 Orycteropus afer afer | reverse complement strand
AAAAAAAAAAAAAAAAGATTGAAGTTGTCAAAGATTTCATTTTACTTGGATTGATGATCCACATCCATGGAAGCAGCAGTCAAGAAATCAGATGATGTATTTCATTGAGGAAATCTGTTGCAAAAGACTTCTTTCAAGTGTTGAAGAGCAAAGATGTCATTTTGAAGTCTAAGGTGCACCTAAAAAAAGCTATGGCATTTTCAATTGCATCATATGCATGTGGCAGCTGGATATTGAATAAGGAAGGACGAAGAAGAGTGATGCTTTTGAATTGTGGTGTTGACAAAGAATAGTGAAAATATGGTGCGTTGACAGAAGAACAAACAAATGTTTTCTGAAAGAACTGTAGCAAGAATGCTCCTTGGAAGAGACAATGCCCAGACTTCATCTCATCTACTTTGGTCATGTTGTCAGAAAGGACCATTACCTAGATGTCATGTTTGAGTACGTGGAGGGTTAGTGAAAAATGGGAAGACATTCAATGAGACCGATTGACACAGTGACTGCAACAATGGACTCATATAACAAGGATCTTGTGGATGGCACAAGATTTGGCCGTGTTTTGTTCTGTTGTACGTAGGGTCATTATGAGTTGAAACCAATTTGATAGCACCTAACAACAACAACAACAACAACAGGTTAGAGCTGGTGGTGGCATAGGCTACAATTAAATTTTTTGAAAGGAGAAAAGTGGTTGAGTTCTGGATCAATTTTAGAGGTAGAGCCATAAGGTTTGCTGATTTATTGAGCTGGGGATAAGAGGATAGATAGGTGTTAAGGATGAAATATTGAGATTAAGAAGAGATGGCTATTAAGTAAATGGAAAGCTTGAATGAATGTTTAATACATGAATTTGATTCTCAAGGCATAGATCAGAAGGAGAAAAAATCATTTTAGTGTGGTAGCATAGTGCCTAAGGCACTTGACTGCTCACCAGATGGCTGGTGGTTCAAACCCGTCAGCCACTCCTCAGAAGGAAGGTTGGGCAATCCTACTTCCATAGTGATACTGCCTCGGAAACCCAAGGAGGGGTCCCTATGAGTC
>NW_006926736.1:3281-6219 GCF_000298275.1 Orycteropus afer afer | reverse complement strand
TATTCTTCAGACGGTCTCTAAACTCAGATGGAATATACTCAGCTCATATTTTGCCTCTCATGGAGTTGTTTTAATTTTCTCTAGCTTCAGCATAAACTTGCATATGGGCAATTGATGATCTGTTCTGCAGTTGGCCCCTGATTGACTTGTTCTGTCTGGTGATATTGAGCTTCTCCATCATCTCTTTCCACAGATGTAGTCAGTTTGATTTCCATGTATTCCATCTGGCAAGATCTACCTGGAGAGTTGCCATTTATGTTGTTGATAAAAAAGATATTTGCAATGAATAAATTGTTGGTCTTGAAATTATTGAAAATCCTGTCATTCAATTCTGAGCATCATTTCTATCACCTAGGCCATATTTTCCAACACTGATGATTCTTCTTTGTTTTCAGCTTTGCATTCCAATCATCAGTAATAATCAATACATCTTAATTACATGTTTGGTCAATTTCAGACTGCAGAAGTTGGTAAAAATGTTCAATTTCTCCATCTTTGGCTTTGGCTTTTGGTGCATAAATTGGAATAATACTAGTATTAACTGATCTTTCTTGTATATGGATACTATCCTCCCACTGACAGCATTGTACCTCAGCATAGATCTTGAAATGTTCTTTTTAACAGTGAATGTGACACCATTCCTCTTCATTTTGCCATTCCCAACATAATAGACCACATGATAGACCACATGATTGTCTGATTAGAAATAGCCAATACCAATCCATTTTAGTTCATTAATGCCTAGAATATTAATCTTTATGTATTACATTTCATTTTTTACATCTACCAATTTTCCCAGATCTGTATTTTGCATATTGCATGTTCTGATTATTAGCGGAGGAGCTCTGGTAGCATAGTGCCTAAGGCACTTGACTGCTCACCAGAAGGCTGGCGGTTCAAACCCACCAGCCACTCCTCGGAAGGAAGGTTGGGCAATCCTACTTCCGTAGTGATACTGCCTCGGAAACCCAAGGAGGGGTCACTATGAGTCGGGGCCGACTCGACGGCAAACAACAACAACAATTATTAGTGGATGTCTGCAGCTGTTTCTTTTTATTTTGAGTCATGCCACATTTGATTTGTGCAACAAATGAAAGCCCTGAAAGATTTATTCCATTCACATTAATAAGATCTACTCTATTTTCAGAAGTCAGCACTTCTCCACTCATATTTGGCTGCCTTCCAATACCTATGAGAACAGCTAAAATTAAAAGAACTGACCAATTGTTTGTGAGGATGTGAAAAAACAAAACAAAACCCTGTAACTCTGGTGTACCCTTGGTGGAAAAGTAAAGTGGTACAACCTCTTTTGAAAATAAACAGTTTATTAAAAATTAAGCATATTGGAAACATACATCTACCATATGTTCCAGCTACTGCATTCCTTGCTTTAAAAAAAAACAAAACAAAAAAAACCTCACTGCCATTGAGTTGGAGCCAGCTCATAGCGACCCCTCCTTGGGTTTATGAGGTGGTATCATTACAAAAGTAGATTTCCCAATCTTCCTTCGGAGGAGTGGCTAGTGGGTTTGAACCGCCAACCTTCTGGGTAGCAGTCAGATGCTTTAGGCACTATGCCACTAGAGCTCCTAAGTGTTTACTCAAGATAAATTAAAACATAAGGTCATACAAGGAACTCTGGTAGCACAGTGCCTAAGGCACTTGATTGCTAACCAGAAGGCTGGTGGTTCAAACCCACCAGCCACTCCTTGGAAGGAAGGTTGTGCAATCTACTTCCGTAGTGATACTGCCTCAGAAACCCAAGGAGGGGTTACTATGAGTCGGATCAAACTCGATGACACATAACAACAACAACAACACAAGGCCATACAAAGTTTGTTCTTCAATGGGCATAGCAGCTTTATTTGTATTAGTCAAAACTTGGAAATAGCTCAAATGTCAATGAACAGGGAATGGATAAACACGTTGCGGTATATTTTTCCCAAAGGAATACTTACCAGAAAAGAAAATGAGTGATTGATCTTTGCAATAACATGGATAAATTTCAAAATAATAATGTTCAGTGAAAGAAGTTAGAAAATAAATATATATATAGTATTATTATATTCATAGAATAACCTATTCTTTGCCCAGGTAAGCCTCTGTAAATATGCTAAAGGCTGCTAGTGATGTGGGTTTCACATCCCTTATTATTATATTCATAGAAAATTCTAGAAAATGAAAACTATAATGACAGAAAATAAGTGAGTGTCTGTAGATGAGACATGGAGGATTACAAAGGAGCATGAGAAAATTTTTGAGGGTAATGGATATATATATTCATTGTCTTGTTTGTGGTGATAGTTTCCTATGTATCCATAAATTAAAAATTATCAAATTGTCCACTTTAAATATGCACAGTTTATTTCAAATAAGTCACAATATACTATATAAAATATGATTGAAAATAAATACTGTCAATGACGTAGATATAAAAGAGCTTTCCAATGAGTTAGGTGAGAAAGAAATTGATTAGGTGAAAGGTCAGACTATAATGGAGAACAAACAAACCTCCTTTGTTGTTAAACTACTTATGTTATTCCTGACATCTGACAAAAAAAAAAAAATAATAATAATAAGGAAATTGGCAAGAGGAAAGTGAATTTCATACTTGAGAGGCTAACTTCTCCACTACCCAAGCACAGATCTGGGGTTAGTTAGTATGGATCCTTACATCAGTGTTACTTCATGCAGACCACTGAAACGCAGATCTGTAGCTTCTTCATTTGGGAAATATAATAGCATTTGGGGCATTAAAAGAGTTAGAGAACGCAATGTAAAATTATTAGCACAATATCTGACAGCCCCCTTTCATAGATATTCTGCTCCTTGCCTCTCCTGGCTCTTTTGATGGGCACAAATTGCCCAAGTTAGAAAATTAGATCCCAGGATACTGTGTGAAATTTCTCATAGGTTCTCAAAGCTGATGAGCTTTGTT
>NW_006926736.1:0-1566 GCF_000298275.1 Orycteropus afer afer | reverse complement strand
TGATCAATGTCAAATAGTAAGAAGGTTTATATCACCATTTTGAAAACCTTTTGTCCGGATGTTGACAAAAATACTGTATTGATTAATGATTTTGAGAACATTGAATGCCATTTTGACATGGCAAATGCTGAAATTAAGTTAAAAGTCATGTGTTCCAGAACTTGTTCTCAATTGAGATATTGCAGGAACTAAATACCCTGAACGTATAACATGGGGCATCTGATAGGAGATTAATTATAAATATTTAGATTATAAATTAAAATAGAAGAAAGAATAGCTTGCTTGCTAATCACATGCAGGGGAAAATCTTATGATCTTAATGACAAAATATATGTGAACTCATTTTTTAAACTAAAGTGTAAATTCTTATTAACTTTTCCTTACATCAATATCTTTGTTGAAATTTATAGATATAGTGACATTGCAAATAATAATGGCAAGGTGTAATCATTTAGAAATATATCAACAATAAAAATGTAACAATTCTTATTCCTGTTGAACAACTTTTCCATGCACTTCTGGGTTTGGTAGCATAGTGGCTAAGACACTTGCCTGCTAACCAGAAGGCTGGCGGTTCATACCCACCAGCCACTCCTCAGAAGGAAGGTTGGGCAATCCTACTTCCGTAGTGATACTGCCTCAGAAACCCAAGGAGGGGTCCCTATGAGTTGGGTTTGACTCGACGGCACATAACAACAACAACAACAGACATGTTTCTACATAGTAAAACGTGGAAGAAAATGTTGAATGCATTTCTCCTCTCTTGATGTTTTCTGCCACACCACAACTAGACTTGCTCTACACCTCCAATGAGGGGCAAAAAAGTAGATAGGAATTTAGTCAGAATCTTAGAGTCTCAGGGAAATTTGTATTCTAATCTAAAGAAAACTTTAAAATGGGCAGAATGTTGTACTAAAGTCCAGGTTGGTAAGCAGATTGAATAAAACCGAAAAACTGAAACCCACTGCCATCAAATCATTTTGGACTCATAGTGATCTGCATTGGGTTTCCAAGTTGGTAAACCTTTACATAAGTAGATTGCAGCATCTTCCTTCCACAGAATGGCTGGTGGGTTTGAATAGCCAAACTTCTGGTGAGCAGGTGGAATAAACTCCTAAATAATCAGTGTAATGTAAAATATCTCCTCCTTCTTGAAAATTATTTCTTCTACTAAACTAACATTCAGTGCTTGGAATTTCTCCAATGAGAATTTATGTTTGCATATAACTCATGGCCTGACCATAACAATGAATCTCTCAAAGACCCCTATTAAAAAACAAATTGCTCTGAAATGATAATACCCTGTGCCCTGGATCTGGACAAGGAAGTGTTTACATAGGAACCATTCTGCATAAAATGACATATACTATAAGAAATTTCTGGGGGAATAAATCATAAAGGAGAGATTGAGAATTTTGTAAGACACCTGAAGACAAAGTCTAGTTAAAGACAATATTGAGAGCTCAGGAAAAGGGTGTGTGATAGTTGAAGATGTGTCAACTTGGCTGGACTCCAGTTGTGAGTGGTGGTTCCCATGATGGATCACATGACTGAGTTCTAAGCGGC
>NW_006926735.1:6459-8057 GCF_000298275.1 Orycteropus afer afer | reverse complement strand
GTCCACGGGGAACAGACACAGCTGGCCTGACTCGGGAAGGACGTGACCTTTGACAGTGAAGAAAGGGAATCAGTGCAGTCCCCGTTGTGTGAACAGAGAGGAAAGACTCAGACCGTGGGGACTCCCCAGGAACTTCAGGGAGACGGCACCATTTGCTGTACATGAGCAGGGAACAAGTCACATTTGCATGTCCATCTCCCTGTGGACACAGATGAGCCACCCAGCAGGGTTTGCCCTCCCGGCCTCTGGATTCCAGGGAAGGTCGGTGGGAAGTGAGTCCTCAGACTTGATGCTCAGGGTTAGTCCGTTTGTTGTCCGTTCTACTTCTGAAGTTTGTACACTGTCGGCACCTTTATGATATGGACCCTCAACCCCCATTAAATCCAGAAAAGACAATACAAGAAAAACTGTGCAGAGGAAACAAACATTGGATCCTTCTCTGTGCACCATGTGGGGATGCACACACTGTCCTCTCCAAGACACGGAGTTCAATGAGAATGAAAACTCAGTCCTGTGCATATTCGGGCTGGACTCCCATGACTTTGAATAGCCTGACCTCAGGATGCCACCTTGTCCTGTAACAGTTCAGGGTCAGATCACTCCAGGTGTCTCTCTCCACCACTTCCTATGCATTCTGGGAAGTGGGTGAACATGTACTTTGTGTCTGGGAAAATATTCTGAGTGACTTCTGATGCCAAGTTGAATCTACACTTAATGCTACTTCACTCGTCTCATTCCCTTCAGGGACAGGTAGTCCCAGGAATAGAGAACACATGATCCCTGGGAAAAGCTCACCCGAATGACTTCCCCTATTGGAGGAATGACTGCTGATCTTCCCTGGAATCATGGTGGTATTATGAGCCCAGAATAACTTGGATTCCAAAAAACTGCAATCTTATCACAAAAGGCACCTAACAACAACAACAACAACCAGATGTCATTGAATGGAATAGGTGGACCTTCACATAGAACACAAGCTGCTATTACCCACAACTAGAAGGGTGATGAAGTCAAGCCAAATAACAAAAAGCTAAGCCCCTGCCAGTGGTGTCATTTATTCCCACACAAACAGGCCTTCCCACAGCACATGAACACTCACATGCAAAGACCCCACACACATTTACATGTCTGCATTTAACATAATGTTCTGTCCAAGGACTTATTGCTGATTGACATATTTCAAAAAGTGTAATTTTTATTTCCAATTTTTATTCAAATGAAAATGTTCAAGCAGTAACTGAGGCTACAGTTTTCTAGTGATGACGAAGTTATTGCTTGTCTGCATAGATCGAATGGCTATATCTTGAAACACATGGCATACATGTCCTTCACACAGAACTCGCACACTGCATCCACAATGGACCCTTGGCTTATACATTTCCTCCATCCAGGCTTACAGTCTCTCTTTCCTCACAAGAGTCAAGGAATGAAGTAGAGAGGGGTACACACAGGGGACCACCAGTTGTAGTGGGTGGGACTCACAAACATCACTACTTATGGACTGTGTCTTGGTCATTTCCCTGCAACAATTTCTTCTTAGTCTTGGGTACTTTTTGCAAAAGGTTTTGTTTAAACAGATTTGTGGGAAAAGCAAAATT
>NW_006926735.1:4939-5515 GCF_000298275.1 Orycteropus afer afer | reverse complement strand
ACACAGAGGAGGGAGAGTGGTGAGTGCCGTGGATCCACTTGGACACTCAGAAGAAAAGGGTCATGTCTCTTCCAACCCTTGTCCCAAGATTCACAAGTTCTTTAAATTCTACCCATTTGCCTCCATTCACTCATTCATGAAATCCTTCATTTTAACTTCATAAAATGCTACTTTGTTTCCTGGAACCGTCTGTCCCCAATTCCTTCCTGCCCCATTGTTTCCACCTTCAGGAGTCTGGGGACCTCCCCTCTGGGCTCACCTTATCCATCCCAGACAATGATACTGTCCATGACCACCCGCATGGCTAATTTTGTGCTCTTATTTGTGCCCTTTGGATTCTGTCTGCTGCCCTAACTTCTCCTCCAGACCCCAGAGCACATCTGCTGTCACTTCACCTTTGGGTAGACTCCTGTCATGAAATGCCTACAGGTGCAGAGAATTGCAGATCCCAGCTGATCGAGATACAATGAGGGCAACACAAAAGTCAAAAGGAAATAGAGAGGTCACTGGGAAAATTCATCCATGAGCTCAAGTGGAAGCCACAAGTTCTCAGAGCCACCATGTCCTTTCCTCCAC
>NW_006926735.1:2385-3694 GCF_000298275.1 Orycteropus afer afer | reverse complement strand
ACTCAGGCCTCCCCCGGACTCCACCAGCTGCACCTCACACTGGACACCTGCAAACACAGAGACATCCTGGTCAGGAAGCCATCACACATGTCCACGGTCTCTCTCACTCATGCCCATTCACATGCACTTGTTCTCCATGAAATGACCTTTTAAAACAGCAAGAAGGAAAACCCAGCCCAGCGCAGACTCCATGGGGACTTTCTGTGTTCAGTCCAGATTACTGAATGGAGACGCTTGGAATCCTGATGTTGGGGTTCCTCTCCCAAGCTGCAGGGTTGGGGCTGGGCTGCTTTTCATCAGCTGAGGGAGGGGCCCTATTTGCATAGTCTCCTCCTATATAGCAAACTATGGGGCTGGATGACTTCAGAGAGGGCAGTGATTCAGAACAGACATAAGTGTTCTGGGAGTTTGATGGCAATGACAGCATTTGGGAAAACATCATTTCTTGTTATGTAATTGTGCTGAGCTAAACCTTTAGTTCCCATTATCTTACTCAGTGTCTCATATGCACACAAACCACGTCAGCTGGATGTCAACATACCTTCATTTTACAGATGTAAAAAGAAAAGCAGCTGTGCCCTGGGGTCTGTGAGGTGTGGAAAAGCATTTACTGGACAATGGAAATCTCTGGTTTGGGTCTGTGCTCCTCACCACGGAACTGACTGCCCCCAGAACCTCCTCCAGGACAGAGCTGGACTAGGTTGTGTCCTCTAGAGTTTGTCTAAATGGAATCAAGCATGATGCACTGTTATCCATTTAGTTCCTTCCCCTCAGTTTTATGTTGGGAGTTATTCTATAACATGTATTCTAAGGTGAGTAATAGCAATAGCTGTGTATACATAACCTCAGGAGCTCTGGTAACACAGTGGTTACACATCCTGCTGCCTTCTCTGATGAAGGTGTACAGCCTTGGGAACTGGAAGAGGCGGTTCTACTCTGTCCAGTGTGGTCACTATCGTTCAGAATTGATTCTACAGCTGTAGGTTTGGCTTTGGCATGTATCTCAGATTGTTTCCTTATTTATCTTTTGATGAGTATTGCATTGTTTCCATTTTCCAGATGTGACAAGGAAAACTGGCACTCTACTTGGAGATGTTGAGATCTCAGAATATGGAAACTCTTACTCTCACAACAACACAGGAAGGTGGTAAATAGAGTCACCACCCTCTCCAGACAAGTCCTTCTCCCTTCTCTGAGTATAAAATCTTAATCAGTTGGGGGAAGAGCTGCAAACAGAAGCATGTAGCCCCCTTAACCTAAACCCTCTACCATATTAACAACTGTGAAGTAAAAAGAACAATGCAATGCA
>NW_006926735.1:1088-1612 GCF_000298275.1 Orycteropus afer afer | reverse complement strand
CATCACCATATTAGAGGCTCTATAGTGAATGGTAGACTGACAACTGGATCAGACAGGCATCTTCAGGAGAATGACAGAAGCTATAAAGAAGTGTCAAATGGAAATGCATGGAAATTAAGAAAAAAACAACATGGTAATTGGAATGAGATGTGTCTTCAGTGAACTGATTGATAGATTTTGAAAAAAAAAATAACTAAGAATAAACTATGACCTAGAAAATTGATGAATAAAAATATTGAAATGCACACATACACATCAGCATACAGTTGCACACATGCACATTCTCAGACTGACTGTCACACACTAGTATTCACACTCATGCATACTCACACACATGCGTTCCCATCAATACTCTCATACAAACTCATACACAATTACTCGCAATCTCCCCACTCATACATCCTCACACAGATGTGTCCCAGTTATCTAACTGATATCATCTTCAAAGAAGGCCCCTATACCCTACTGAGATCACAGTCACCAGAACAGAGGCTCTGCAGCTTATCTTTCAGGAGGACACAATT
>NW_006926735.1:0-504 GCF_000298275.1 Orycteropus afer afer | reverse complement strand
GAGCTTTGAATTTCCCCAAATATTTTGGAAAGTATAAATGTAATTAAAAGAAGAAGAAACAGCAGCAGCTCATTTTTACAACAGAGAGTGTTTCATGGTGTATTTCATCAAGAGTGTTTGGGTATGAACGTCTGAATGCCTCATGAGGGCAGGAGATGGACGTGGACCCCATGGCACATGGAGGAAGGGAGACGAGATGCCTGCTGTACTTGGAGCCCTGAAGTTCACTTCCCTCACATACTGACACTGGGATCACAGGAGCATGGAGGAAACTATGGAAGCCATTTGCTGGTCACGGGTCCAGAGATGGAATTAATAAAATAACATCCTGAATACTGTCATGAGGCATGCCTTGGCAAATGGAGACAATTTATCCCATTGTGTAAGAAACCGCTATTCCGTTGTGCACATGGATTATGAGCGACCCTGTAAGCAAATCCCTCCATTCTCCCAAGCGAGGTTTCTGTCTGAGCTCCCACACCCTCCCAGCCTCGCAGAGCCTGT
>NW_006926734.1:7117-7966 GCF_000298275.1 Orycteropus afer afer | reverse complement strand
CCTGCTTTGATGGATACTCCGCAGAGCTCCCCTGTTGCTGGCATTTTGCAGGAGTCTAAGAGAGCCCCAGCTACCACCACTCCTGCTGTAGCTCTTCTATGCAAAAAAATCTGGTGGAGGTGCCAAGAGCCAAGATGAGGAAAGTCCCAGTCCCTCCCAGGTGCCAACCTCCACTGAGAGTTCAAGCAAAGATCCTCTAACCAGGAAGGCGAGAATTTTGGTGGAGTTCCTGATGGAGAAGTATAACAGAGTAGAGCCCACTGAGAAGGCAGACATGCTGAAGATTGTCAACAAAAAGTACAAGCTGCACTTCCCTGGGGTCCTGAGAAGAGCTGCTGAGCACTTGGAGCTGGTCTTTGGCCTTGAATTGAGGGGAAGCCAACCCCAACGGTACCTCCTATGAGTTCATCAGCAAATTGGGTATCAGTAGTGGAGGGGCTTTAAGTGGTAACAAGGAGATGCCCAAGACAGGGTTTCTTTTCTTTTCTTTTATTGTGATTTGGGTGAAAATTTACAGAGCAAATTCGCTTTCCATATAGCAGTTCACATATACTTTGTGTCATGACATTGACCACAATTTACCACAATGCAACACCTCCCCTCCTACTTCCTCCTGATAGTTACCTCTTCCCTGTGTCCATCTGTCCATGCACTCCAGCCCCCTGAGTTGTCTCCCTGTGCATAAACAGCCCTTCTTTCTCCCATGATTGTCCTCTAAGGAGTGTATCTATCTCAGGGAAATGTTCAACTCATATGGCTGTCTATTGTTGGCTGAAAGCCACAGGCGTGGGTTCAATTCCAGACCTGAAGGGCAGCTAGAGGCCATAGTCTCAGTGGTTCCACCAGGCT
>NW_006926734.1:4922-6237 GCF_000298275.1 Orycteropus afer afer | reverse complement strand
GGGTTTCTGAGGCAGTATCACTATGGAAGTAGATTGTCCCATCTTCCTTCCGAGGAGTGGCTGGTGGGTTTGAACCGCCAACCTTCTGGTTAGCAGTCAAGTGCCTTAGGCACTACTCTACCAGAGCTGTCAAACTTCAAAATAGTGGCGGTCAATGTTGAGCTGGAGGGAATGAAACAGGTATTATCTTTTGTTCCTGTTCTACATGAGTAGTTTGGATATAGACATGTAGTTATGGAGGATTTTTTTTAGATAATATCCTTGTATTACAAAGTTTATTTGCTTTATATTGTACGTTTCTGAATGACATGATTAATACATTTGTTTCTGTTGGTCAATTTTAGCATCGTTTTGTAAAAGATATAGAAAAATCTTTACTTTTTTTGAATGTTCCTGAAGAAAATGTGACTGTAATAGTAATTTTTGTTGAAATATGAAAGAACTCCACAGTAAAATAGTTGGTATCCCAAAATGAAGAAAATGATTTAAAAAAACAAAACAAAAAAAGGGTAAAAGGTGATCCATTTTTAGTTTGTGTTATGACTTTTTGCTTTGAAATTAAAACATACATACATGGATGTGTATCTTTTATTCAAGAATGCATGGTAAATTAAAACATAAAAAATTTTTTTTTTAAATTAAAACATAAAAAATTCCTACTCTTATCAACTGCCTTTTTTTTTCACCCAAATATTAATTGACCATGTGCTCTCTGGAAAACTCTCTGATAGAACAGGGATTGCTCAAACATGTTGTTGTTGTGTGCCGTGGAGTCGGACTTGACTCATAGTGACCCCTTGTTGGGTTTCTGAGGTAGTATCACTATGGAAGTACGTTGCCCCATCTTCCTTCCCAGGAGTGGCTGTTGGGTTTGAACCACCAGCATTCTGGTTAGCAGTCAAGGGCCTTAAGCACTACACTACCATTTAAAGTCCAGGAGCAGCTATCAGTAAGGGATGGAGATACAGTCTGAGGTCTAATGGGGTGACAAGCAAGGGGGGCTTCCAGATAAGAGCAGGCAGGCAGAAATGCCCTGAGGTAAGACAGTTTGGGGTTGAGGCTTTGGGAACCTGCAAGACCCTGATTGGGAGGTCCTTTTAAATTAGGCTGCATGCTGGTGGAACCACTGAGACTATGGCCCTTAGCTGCCCTTCAGGTCACATTTACCTCAAGTAGATACACGCCTTGGAGAGAACAATCATGGGAGAAGGAAGGGTTGCTTATGCATAGGGAGACAGCTCAGGGGGCAGGAGAGTATGGAGGGATGGACACTGGGAAGAGGTAACTATGGGGAGGAAGTGGGATGGGAGCTGTT
>NW_006926734.1:2670-3593 GCF_000298275.1 Orycteropus afer afer | reverse complement strand
CGCTATGAGTCAGGGCCGACTCGACGGCATATAACAACAACAACAACAACAAGTAAAAAAAATTACTACCATAGAGTAGATTCGGACTCACGGCGACCCTCTTTGGGTTTCCGAGGAGTTAGATCTTTCCAGAAGTAGATTGCCCAGCCTTGTTTTTGCAGAGCAGCTGGTAGGCTTGAACCACCAAACTTCTGGTTAGCAGACAAATGCCTGAGGCATTACACCACCAGAGCTCCTTAATTGCTCTACTAGTAACCAAAGGTTGGCAGTTCAAAGCCACCCAGAGGACTGAAGATCTGCTTTTAAAGGTCACAGCCTTGAAAACCCTGTGGAATGCACTTTGACTGTGTACAGGGGGTGGAGTGGACCTCACTGGTTTGGTTTCCTTTGGTTTGAGAGCACTGCATATTCCTCGACTCCTAGGGATTTGAAAAACAAAACAAAAAGTTCTCAGAGGGGAGGGTGGTAGCCTGACATCATCATTAATCAAAATGAAAAGATGAAATCAGGCTTCTTTAAAGACTCAATATTTGACAAGAACTCTGCCACGTGCTTTACATGTATTACATACATTCCAAGGTCCTGGGAGATAGGGCTTTTCAGTCCCACTTCGCATGTGAAGAACTTGAAGTGTCTCAGATACACAAGGCTGGTGTCAATTCCTTTGAAATCCACATTGTTGGACTCTTCCCTGCCTGTGTCAGGTCTTTGAATTCACTTTTCTGATCACTACTCCAAAACCTATCTCAGGTGATGAAAAGAAGAATAAGGGATATCAAAGAAGAATTCATACATATGAATCGTGGTATTGGCAAAGAAGATTGAATATACCGTTGACAGCCAGAAGAATGAGCAAATCTCTCTTGGAAGATGTACAAGCAGAATGCTCCTTAGAAGTAAGGAAGGTGAGACTTTGTCTTACT
>NW_006926734.1:0-1056 GCF_000298275.1 Orycteropus afer afer | reverse complement strand
CTCTCACAGAGTGTGTCTCAGAGTTGACCGACAAAGGCCGGGGATGCACCAGGGCTCTCAGCCATTATTCTTGCATACAGGACCAATTAGGGAGAACCGCTCCTCTGGGAGAGGCAAGGTACCTGTTCCAGGTACTTGTCCTAGTTTGTTAACTAACTGATTTGAGTTACTGCAAGCACATGATGCCTTCCATTAAAAAAAAAAAAAAAAGTCACTAAGAATTACTCCAAGAGTGGAACAAAGAGCCTACAGGCTGTAACTGATAACCAAGATAATTCTCAGACTTTGAAATTCAATCAACAGACTGACTGTCCTCTCTCTGTGAGATACAAATTTCCTATTGGGCAAGGCCTCGTTTTATATTTCCCATTTTGCCTCTTTCTGACCAGGAATGTCTATAGTTGTTATCCAAGTTCTCTCTTACCATTATATATTGAGTGCACTGAAACAGATAACTTGTCTCTTTTGTTGGACAGGTTCACAGATACTGATAAATTGTGCTCCATTGGTATACTTAAGCGACTACAGCCAAGAGCTTGATTATAGGCACATTAACTAAATTTAGATGGTGAGATTTGGATTTTGAGCTGATGTAATTTGATCATAGTTTTGAGAGACCTTGGGAGAGGAGAGGAGCTCTGGTGGTGTAGTGGTTAAAGTATTTGGCTGCCAACCAAAAAGTTGGTGGTTCAAACTCACCAGCCGCTTCACAGAAGAAACATGAGGCAGTCTGTTCCCATGAAGATTTCCAGCCTTGGAAACCCTAGGTTAAGGTTCAGTTCTACTCTGTCCTATAGGGTCGCTATGAGTGAAAATCGACTCGATGGCAATGGATTACATATGTGTGTGCATGTGTCTGTGTTTATAAATAAATACACACACACACACATATGTATGTATATACACATCACTGGTATTACCCACTTAGAAAAATAAAATGGCCTTTCATGGACAAGGCCCAGATTCTCCAAGGCCTAGGCAAAGAATGCCAGCCCAGTGGATTCTGGACATCTAACCTCAAGAAAGCGTCACTCCGAAATTTCCTGGAAGTTGTTA
>NW_006926733.1:7532-8977 GCF_000298275.1 Orycteropus afer afer | reverse complement strand
TGACAACACAGTACTGTATGTGCAAAAGGGTTCATCTTTGTTGTCTGTACCTCCCATGTACCTCTCTATATCTTTCTCTTCCTCAATGCCACCATGTTGATCATTCACATTTGGTACATTGCCCTTCTCTTCACCCAAATCAATACTTATCTCCACCTATCTAACAGTGACCAAAAAAGGCAAAGGAGATCAGAATAGATCAAGAAGTCAGCCTCAGGGACCCAGGTGAGGAGAGGGAACCCAGGCCATGCCCAACAAGCACCAAGGTGGGACAGCAGGGAGAGGAGAGAAAAGGCAAAGGGGACCAGAACAGATCGAGGAGTCAGCTGCAGGAATCCAGGTAAGGGTGGTTGGAGGGGTCCAAGAGCTAAGGAAGACAAACTTGTCTGTCAGTTTTTCCTACTGTGGTGACATGTTGCTGTGAGTCTTCAGGCTGTGCCACTGGTGTTTCAAACCCAGTGGAGTGCACATGGTGCACAGATATCAGCCCAGGTTTCAGACTGAGACAGACTAGGAAGAAGCAGGAGGCCATCCACTTCTCAAAGAATTGGCCAGGGAAAACCTTATGAATAGCAGAGAAACACTGTCTGATATATTACCATGCAACTTTATGAATAGTCTGGAAACATTGTCCAATATAGAGGAGGAAGATGAGTCACTTAGCTTAGAAAGCTCTCAAAATAGGACTGGGCAAGAGCTGCATTATCAGGTAAAATCAGCCTTACTCATATGGATAGGTAAAGCTTTCGAGACCTCCATTTGCTGACGTGCCACCACTCAAATTGAGGAGATAGAGCGGCAAACATGCATTAATAATCAGAACATGGAATGTAGAAAGTATGAATCTAGGAGAATTGAAAGTTGTCAAAACTGAAATGAAATGCATACAGATTGATATCCTAGGCATTAGTGAGCTGAAATGGCCATTTTGAATCAGACAACCATGTGATCTACTATGCCCGGAATGACAGTTTGAAGAGGAATGGCATGGCATTCATCATCACAAAGGATGTTTCACAATCTGTCCTGAAGTACAATGCTGTCAGTGATAGGATAATATCCATATGCCTACAAGGCATATTCAAATTTATGCACTAACCACCAAAGCCAAAGATGAGGAAACTGAAGATTATTATCAACTCTTGCAGTCTGAAATTGACTGAACATGCAATCAGGATGTGTTAATTACCACTGGTAACTGGAACGCAAAAGTTGGAAACAAAGAAGAATCACCAATAGTTGGAAAATTTGGCCTTGGTGACAGAAATAATGCTGGAACTTACATGGTAGAATTCTGCAAGACCAATGACTTGTTCATTGCAGACACCTTTTTCCAACAACACAAATGGCGGCTGTACACATGGACTTCACCAGATGGAACACACAGGAATCAGATTGACTACATCTGTGGCAAGAGGCGATGGAGAAGCTCAATATCTTCAGCC
>NW_006926733.1:4872-7212 GCF_000298275.1 Orycteropus afer afer | reverse complement strand
GTGGCATATGATCTAGAACCAATGGTACTGAAGGAGGAAGTTAAAGGTGCAATGAAGGAATTGGTAAAGAACAAGGCTCTGGGAATTAACAGAATACCCATTGAGATATTTCAACAAACACATGCTGCACTGGATTATGCCAAGAGATTTGGAGGACAGCTACCTGGCCAACTAACTGGAAGAAATCCATATTTATACCCACTCCAAAGAAAGGGGATCCCGCAGAATGTGGAAATTATCTCAGAACATCATTAATATTGCACTCAAGCAAGATCCTACTGAAAATATTTCAAAAACGATTGCAGCAGTATATTGATCAAGAACTTCCAGAGGTGCAAGCTGGATTCAGAAGAGGACATGGAACAAGGGATCTCATAGCTGCTGTCAGATGGATCTTGGCTCAAGGCAAAGAATACCAGAAAGATGTTTACTTGTGCTTTATTGACATGCAAAGGCATTTGATTGTGTGGATCATGACAAATTATGGATAACATTGAGAAGAATGGGAATTCCTGACTTAACTGTACTCATGAGGAACCTGTACCTTGACCAGGACGCTGTCGTTCAAATGGAACAAGGGGACACTGCATGGTTTAAAATCAGGAAGGGGGTGTGTCAGGGTTGTATCCTTTCCCCAGATGTATTCAATCTATATGCTGAGCAAATAATTCAAGAAGCTGGACTATATGAAGAAAAACGTGCATCAGGATTGGAGGAAGAATCATTAACAACCTGAGATACGCTGATGAGACAACTTTGCTTGCTGAAAGTGAGGATGACTTGAGGCACTTACTGATGAAGATTGAGGAATACAGTCTGCAGTATGGATTACATCTCAATATAAAGAAGACCAAAATCCTCACAACTGGACCAATAAACAGCATCACAATAAATGGAGAAAAGATTGAGGTTGTCAAAGAATTCGCATTGCTTGGTTCTACAATCGACGCCAACGGAAGCAGCAGTCAGGACATTAGATGACGTGTAGCACTGGACAGGTTGGCTGCGAAGGAACTCTTTCAAGTGCTGAGGAGCAAGGATGTCTCCTTGAGGACTAAGGTGCGCCTGGCACAGGCCATGATATTTGCAATCACTTTGTATGTATGTAAGAGCTGGACAATGAATAAGGAAGACTGAAGAAGAGTTGATGCTTTTGAGTTGTGGTGCTGGTGAAGAATGCTGAAGGTACCATAGACTGCCAAAAGAACTAACAGATCTGTCCTGGAGGAAGTGCGGCCAAGATGGTCCTTGGAAGCGAGGATGGCCAGACTTCGTCTCACCTACTTTGGTCAGGTTGTCAGAGGGGACCATTCCCTGGAGAAGGATGTCATGCTTGGTAAGGTGGAGGGTCGACAAAAGAGGGAAAGGTGTTCGACAAGACGGATTGACATGGTGACTGCAATGATGGACTCAAGTATAGCAAGGATCATGGCACTGTCGCAGGATCAGGTGGTGTTTCATTCTGCTGTGCATGGGGTTGCTATAAGTCAGAAATGACTTGACAGCACCAAACAACAACAACAAAACAACAACAGCTAACAGTGTTCCGTACCCTCCTCTCCCACCCCTGGTAACCAACAAAGAAAATTTCCTTCCATAGATAAACCTTTCCTTGACTTTTACAATAATGGACTAATACAATATTTGTCCTTCTGTGATTGGCTTATTTTACTCAGCATAATGCCCTCAAAGTTCACCCATGAGATGCAGTGTTTTGTAGATTCTGCTTCAATCTTTAGGGTTGCATAGTATTTCATGTGTATATGTACCATGGTTTGGTTATCGATTCCTCAGTTGTTGGACACCTAGGTTGTTTCCAACTTTTTGCTATTGTAAATAGTGCTGCGATGAACATGGGTGTGCATGTGTCTGTTCTTGTCATGACTCTCACTTCTTTAGGATATATACCTAGTAATGGAATGGCTGGGTCTAATGGTATTTCTAATTCCAACTTTTGAAGGAATTGTCATACTGCTTTCCACAGTGATTGTATCATTTTACAGTCCCACGAGCAGTGTGTGGGAGTCCCAATCTCTCCACATCCTTGCCAGCATTTGTTATTTACTGTCTTGTTGAACTTGGTACTAGTGCTGGGGCAACATGGTATCTCATTGTTGTTTAGATTTGCATCTATCTAATGGCTAATGATCATGAGCATTTCTTCATCTGTTTTTTGGCTGCCTGAATATCCTCCTTGGTGAAGTGTCTATTCATGTCCTCTGCCCATTTTATAATTGGATTGTTAGTCTTTTTGTTATTGAGGTGTTGAAGTTTTCTATAAATTCTAGAGATAAGTCCCTTGTCAGATATGTCATTGCCAAATATTTTTTCCCAATCTGT